>NW_025954618.1:0-19443 GCF_022376455.1 Epithele typhae
ACGGCGGCTGGCGGCGAGGAGGCGGGTCTTGACTCTTCCGCCGCACAGCCTTGGACTCCATGGCCCACTCGTCGAGGCTGGGGCGGCCCTCAGACATTGGCGGAGAGTGGATGCTGTCAGGCGTGGCCCTACCACGGATGATCGGCACCTGCTGGCTCTGGCTCGTGGCTCGGGGTGGGGCTCTGGCTGAGTGCCTGGCTGTGTGTCTTCCAGCTTCTATTCCCGCTCCCGCTCCCGCTCCCGCTCCCGCTCCCGCTCCCGCTCCCGCTCCCGCTCCCGCTCCCGCTTCCTGGCGACGTGGCCCGCGTGAGTTTCGTGAGCGCAGTCGAGCGCGAGGATGTCGATGGCGACCGCGCGATGAGGTCGTTGAGCGCAGCCTGATCGAGCCCAAGGTTCGAAGCAGCGTCGAAGAGCTGCTTCAGCGCATGTTCGTCCGACGGCGTCCTAGAGTTCATAACCGGCGTGAGCGGTTGTGACCCTGACCGTGGCGTGGGCGACTGCGAGGGTGGCAACGGCCCGTTCGGACTGGTGCTCCTGAACAGGGTTTGCAGCGCAGGCGCCGAAGACGGCATGGGCGGATACAGCTCTGGTGAGGTTCCCCCGAACCGCTGTTCTGACTGCAGGGCGGTCGTGGACGCAGGTTGCGGCGGGATCTCGTGTCGCTGCAGCACAACAAGGTGCGGCGGGCCTAACGACTCGGTGGTAGTTGGGCGCTGCTTCCGGAAGCGTGCCATGAAACCCTTCAGCCCGGGTCCTGCAGAAGCAGGGGGGCTTGGGAGAGGTGCGGGAGCCTTGAATCTCGGCTCTGCTGCCCCCGCGGACGACGCAATGGGAATCGGCTCGCTGCGGAGTGGAAGATGAGTCGCGCTACGCGTGTGAGGAGAGGGAAGGGGATCGGCGGTTGGGCTTCAGAGCTCGAGAGGGAAAGGCGTGACCTCTTCTCCGGTGAGCTGCGGCTTTGTGCGGATAGTCGAGCGCAGCCTCTTGAAGCGCGAGCCTATCCCACCCGACTGGTGCCCAGGTGTGGTCGCCGGCGCGGACGTCGGTGAGCGGATCGGGATCGCGTCGACGCTCGAGGACGCAGAGACGTGCATGGGAGCAGAGATCTCGCGTGGGGTGATGCGCTTGCGCACCGTGCCGCTGCCCTCATGCAAGTTCGGGATGGAAGGGGACTTGCGCAGGGCCAAGGTCGCCGCCTCCGCCCTCCACTGCACCTCAAGAGCGAGCTCCGCCTGGCTCATGCCCGCGCTGGGTGATAGGGGCGACAGAAGGGCGCTTGGGCTTGTGGGCATCGTGCCGATCGGGGGCGACATTGGCATATTCGGTGCGGGCTTCTTCCTGAGCGACTCGGACCGCTTGGGCATCTGCAGAGGCTTGGTAGGCGACAGCGTGGACGCCAGAGGCTCGTCGTCGTCGTCGTCGTCGTCGTCATCGTCAGATCCGAAGTCGGGCATGATGGATATCCAGTGCGGAGCGGGCGACGTGCTCTTGAACGGCGAGTCTTCCGCACCAAACAGCGCGTCCGCGAGCGCGCGGTTCCTCCGCATCGGGCTGGACTGCTCGGTGCCGTGTCGTGGGGCTGGAAGCTCCAACGAGTCTTCTTGCGGCAGCTTTACATCCGTCTGAGCCGTGGGCGAGTCGATGCTGTCGACCATCACGTCCAGCAGTGCGTTCGCGCGCGCAACGTGCTCGCTCGTCGTCCACGGGCCCGGAAGCGACGTCTACGCCTGCGCCACGGGAGGCTGCGGTGTTGAGTTGACCGTACGCTCGCCGTTGAACGAGTAGTTCGACTGCGATGTTGACGGTCGCCTCCTGCGAATCGAGCCTGGCCGGCGGTTCTCTGGGGTGGCCGCCTTCACGAGGGCAGCGCCGACGAGCTTGTCCTGGATGGCGGCGAAGTCGCTCTTCGAAAGCCCGATTTCGCGCTTGACAGCCTCTTCCGTCTCGGGTGCGTCGTACGGGTACGTGCCCGCAGTCGACGTCGCGCCGACGTCATGCCACGGCGACGCGTCCGGATCGAACGCGGAGAAGAGGCCATGGAGCCGATCCGCCTTGTGATCCTCGTCCCACGTATGGTAGCTGGAGCCGGCGGATTCGAGGGACGGGCGAGAGGAATTGGCGAGCGGAGGGAAGAGCAGCGCGTTTGGCACGGACCCAAGCGAGAACGTGCTCGTGCTTGCGTGTGCCGTCTGCCGCGACGACCGCCGTGAGCTCCGTGCACCCTCAGGGGTGATGCTGGCGTCGGCGAAGACTGCATTCGTCGGGGACCGCGTGCCGTTGTTGGTTGGTGTCGTGGTCCGGAGCGGAGTGCTCGTCTGCATTGGGGAGCCGAGGCTCATACCAGACATGGCGGACTCGGGGCGGTCAAGGATGTCGGCATAGTTGGTGTAACCGCCGTCCACCCAGGGTGAGTCCGGGAGTGCGGGCGACCGGAGCGAGCGTGAGGTGGCCTGGGATGTCTGGGACTTTGACCGCTCGAGCTCCGAAGTCTGGTCACTGATGCTGATCGAGCTGTTGTTCCGACTGTGGCCGCGGGTGTGCTGCGACTTCTGTGGAGTCCCGTTGGGACTTACGGGTGCGTGCCAGGTGATGTTGGACGGTGTCGTCGGGCGGGAGGGGGGAGAGGATGATATAGGTTGAAAGGAAGGACCCGAAAGGGGCGACATGGGCCGGCGCCGGCCTAGTACGGGTGACTCGGCTCCGGAGTCCTTTGTGGGAGAACCTGGTTTGTTGCCGAGGCTGCCCCTTTGACGCTCTTCCGGAGTGTAACGACCGTTCATTGACCGGTTGAAGAATAAAGGTGCCGTGGAGGGGGTAGCGGGGGACTTCGAGCGCGTGCCGGAATATGAAGAAGACGTACTGGAATTGTGCCTATGCAAGCTCGACGCAATGCTTTGGGGTTGGGTATTGATGCCTGGTAGGCGAGGAGTGTTGGCGCGGGGCGTGGTGGAGGGAGTGAGATCTTCTGAGTCGAAAGTTGCCTCTCTCGGCGTCATTGGACGCAGCATGCCAGGGGTGTAGTCGGGCAAACGTGGCGTAGGCGATGTCGTCCTGGAGGCAGGGTGAGGCAAAGAGCGATCATCTTCTGCTGACATGAGGTCGTCAAAGGACACTGCAGTCCCGGTGTCGACATCAGCTGGGGAGGATATGGGTGACTGTTCGGGCTCCAGTGCAGCGCTGAGAGGCCCATTTATTATCTGGCTCGGCGGAACGTGGGTGATGGGCGACCGCTCCATGACAATTTTTTCGTCACCCTCCTCCTCCAACTCCCGTATTGCCTTGTCGAACGCCGGCGACGCTCGTCTGAAACCTTCCGGTGACAATACCCTGGAGAGTCGTTTGGCGAGTATGTTCGAGTACTCCGTGTCTTCAATGATGGCCCGGTTGTTGGAATTCGTGCTCACGTTACCGGGGCTGGACGGCGCAGATCCCGAGAACGTGTAGGAGCTGTCTTCGGGGGTTGTAGGCCGCATGCTAGTCGCATATACCGACGAACCGCTCTCCCCGCGCGCGCTCGCGACCGAGCTCACGCTCGCGCCCTAGTATGACTGCACGATCGCACCGCCGGTCGTGGAGCCGCGGCGACCCTGACGTCGGCGAGCCCGCGGTGCGGAGGAGGTAGGCCTGGTCGCGGAACTTGCCCGAGCCGAAGAGGTTGTTGCTCATCCGGCGGCTCCACGTCGAGCCCTTAGCGGAGGAGATCGAGGAGAGCAACGGCGCGCCGTGGAGCGAGTGCGCGGACGGAATTTGGGGGACGGTCATGGAGTTCGTAGTGGAGGAACGCACCGACTGCCGCGTGTCGTCCGCCGCGCCGCCTTCGTCCTCTTCGTCGGCGGTGCTCCCGGGCCCCGTGTCGTAGCCCTTGCGCTTGCTCTGGGAGCGAGTACTCAGCCGTGCGCACGTTGCTCGGCGAATTTCTTCTGCAGGTCATCGAGCCCGATGGGCTCGCCAGTCGAACTTCGGAATACTTACGCTGAACCGGCGAGTGAGGTCTGGTGGGAGGCAGAGCAAGGACGTCTTGATGGATGCCATCGTCATCAACGTCGAGGATGAAGTCGTGTTCGAGGGAAGAGAGTGTGAGTTCGGATGACCATGCAACGGTGGAAGGGGCACCCAAGGCAGGTCCGAGTTCATGCTAGTTTGAGAGCAGTGGAGAGACGGGCCCACCTCGGAGGGCGTTGACGAGGCAGACAAGGGCGATGATGCACGGCATCGACTCGGCAGCCTCAGGGAAAGCATTAATTAACACCCGCAGCATCCACCATGGCCAAGGGTGGGAGGGGGCGGAGGCGTTAAGGAGCCGTGCTGCAAAGGGCGCCCTGATCGCCATCGGCGCCACCGGGGCCGCTGTGGATTTGATCGCCGATCAAACAGATGGCGACGACGCTGGGCGGCCCCGGATCGCCCACTGCGCCGCTCGCCGCCGATCACGCTCTCCATCGCTGACCGCGCTCCCCATCGCCGCCGCCGGCGCCCGCCATCACCGGCGGCGACGCCGCACACCGAGGGCCTCCCCTGCCAACGCGCAAACCAGCTGGCGGTAACACGCGCTGGGAAGCAGCAATCAATATGGCATTGAGGGGGCTGCACGCATGAGGCAACGGAAATTGGCACGACGGGATGGGCCGGATGGGAACCGCCGAAATAGGACGCGGAGGCCTTGCTCCATATCATGGCCACGGCCTTTGTCCGGTGTGGACTACACCAGACAAAGAGGTCTCTGTCTGGTCTGGCGCTCCGAAAGCATCCCGGTCTGGGCATGAGCATCCAAAGATCATGGTATGCTCTGGTAGCCTGGTTTGGTCATTTCCCAGAACTGATTCATGCGCCACCAGGAAACACGGCCTCACCCGGGTCCGTCATAGGCACAACATAGACCTCATCGTTGGCAGGATTCATGGCACCAGCCTGTTCGTCGGGAATCTCTTCGAGCAATAATTAAGCCAAGATGACAATGGCAGTGTATCTCATTTGTGAATTTCCGGTCTATTATGGTAAATGCACGGTCGTACATAATAAGAGAGCCCTTACTGCACATCGTGCAAGTACGCGCAGCGCGCGTAATTCATACGAGGGACTCAAGAAATAGGCGCCAATAACGAGACGATGGAAGCGGGGAGGCTGGCGTGTCACATGAACACGGTTGCAGACTTGCGAGGCCACGGGCTTGGGCTTGGTCGCGAGTCGTGCGAAGGAGAGGCTGGCTGGTGAACGAGAGCAATATCATGGGCTTGGTCGCGGGCCTGAGGGCCTGTCAGTGGTCACGGACAAGAGCGAACACTGTAGCAGGCCTGAGCCGGATCTCGGGGTGGCAGGCGAGGGCGGTTTTGTAGGTTCGAGGGGAACTGCGGGCTCAAAGGAAAGCGAAGTTGCTGGCTCGAGGGGCCAGGTGCGCAACTGGGAGGGGCGACGGGCTCATTTGCGCACATGAGGAGAATGCACCGCTTCTCCGTCGCGTCGCGCGCCGTCCGCGCACCTCCCTGTGGGCGCGGGACATTGCTGCAAAGTGGCGGAGAAGCAGCGCGTACCACCGGGAGCAATCAGTACTGTCGAGAGCTCTTGGTCCCACTGAGCTGGGAGCCCTCGGCGCCACTGCAATGGGGGCTGCTGATGCGACGTAGACTTCAGGAGCAGACTGACCGAGTTGGGTGGAAGGACGATACTGATCTCGGCCTCCCTCAGCGGCGTGCCAAAATTCGGTCTCCGCTGTAATGGGCTATGCTGCATCCGAAGCCGCAGCAACTGAAACACTGCATCAGTTGCAACCATATCTCCGACGGTTGCAACTGCAGCGACTGGACGGCATCAGCTACAGATGAAATTTTAGCATATGTGTTACACCATGGACTCTGTCTCATTACTATAAAGTTCAAAGCTCACGTTTCGCGCGTCCTAGGCCACGCGGGCCGCGGCGCTCTCTTGCTGCACGCTCCATTCTCATCCTTGACGACTCCATCGCCTCTACTACCGATCTCGTCGTACTGTTTCCGCTCCATCCGCTCCTTAATAGCTACGCACGTCACGGGGAGTCCCCCACTCGTTCTCGTCCCGAACTTGTGAGATTAACGCTGCCACGTTCATTAGTGCCCGCTCGCTCTCGCCTCGCACCACATCGTTCCCCTATGCTCTCCCACTCGGCCCCGACCTTAACATGAAATTGTGCCCCTGCTGCTGTAAGCCAGGTATAAGGACAAATGCAAAGTTGCTAATAAGTGGTGGCCAGCCTGTAAGGGGAAGCAAATCTGCATTGGGGGTGCACGCAGCTAAAACAACAGGCAAAGCGAGGGTGCAAAAAAGAGACTGGCAACTACGACGAGAGGCGACGAGTGGGTGGAGAACAGAATTGGGTGCAGATGCATTGGGCTGTTCAATGGAGGAGGGAAGGACCGGACTGACGTTTCGAGTTTTTCCACTTCATCGCCCCGGAGATGCCCTTTGCTCTCGCCACCCAGCCCAATGGCGCTGGCCCTCCACCAGCCTTGACCGGCGACGGTGCCAGCAGCGCTGCCGGTGGTGGATTTGGAATGCCGGCTGCTAGCCCCGTGCCCTCCTTCGCAGAATCCGCATCCTTCGTAGACGCCTTTCTTGGTATCGAGGCCTCAACCGTCACCTCCTCCACGAGGATCTTGATCAGGGTGAGGTCATTCGGCCCCGTGGGAATGCGTGGGGACCACATTTTGGCGCCCAGTAGCCGCCGCGAAACCGCACACCTGGCTGCGGTGACGAGCGACGCCTGGGTGGAGGTAGCGTTGATTTGGGTGGCCTGCTTCGGTGAGGTTGGTGGGCCATCATTCTGCTGCGATAAATCGGAGATTAGAGCTCTGTGATCTTGTTGACTGGGGTGGGCGCTGATGCAAGATGCGCCTGGAGGCGCAGAGAGACGTGCTGAGGCCAGCCTGCGCCCTGCAGCGACTTCTCAGACGCCGGAGAGAGCGCTGTTCTGAGGCAGCGACCCCACGAAGAGACAGGGAAAAACGATGCATGTGGGGCAAGAAGGACAGATAGGACCACAAACTCACAAGCTGGCAGGGTGCTTCGAGCTGCTGCTGCCTGCTTGCGCGCATCTCGCTCTCCCTCTCAATAAGGGCACATTTCTAATGACAGAACTGCTGAGAGGTCTGGGAAGAAGAGGCTTCATTGCTGGCAGACTCACGTCTTGAATTGAATTGAAGTTGAGCTCAGCCTTCTCCTGGACGATGGCGAGGCCTGCTGAGGGCGAGCGGTGGCAAAGGGTGGGTGCACGACGCGACGCACGTTTGGGGAGGGTGAGAGACATGGAGGAGGACCGCTTGGCCGTGGACGGGTGTGGGACTCGGCGTTGGGGGATATAGGTGGCTGGTTGTTTCTCGAAGAGGGCGCTGTGGCGCCGGCGGACTTGCTGGCCTCGGGTAAGTGGGTGCGGCAATGCTGGCTCGGGTCCCCAAGGAGGAATAAATGAAAGGCGGGCGCCTATATTTGCAGCCAACGCCTGCTGCCCTCCGATATCTGCTGTTGATGGAAGCCACTTATGCTTCTTCTTCACTTTGCCATCTCGCCTATGGTGCCGCGCTAACCCCTGACTCGACCGAAACCATCCTCCCAGTCCGGGCCCACCCAGCATCGCGCACGCGCGCGCGAATCAGCATAGTGAGCTCGAAGGATGAAGCGGAACTCGAGGACGAGAAGTGGGGGCGCAAACCGGAAGTAAAAATCTATACTGACGGGTCGGTGATCGATGGGAAGGTCAGCACAGCAGCGGTGCGCGGAGTCGAGCGGGATAGTGATGGGAGTACACATGTTACGCCAATAAGCTCAGCTCCCCGGTAGCCCCTCTGTCGCACTCAACAACTAAGCCGCTATATGTGCGACGCAATCTAGGAAGGCGAAATCAGGCCACTACCTCACCGATCACATCCACGCTGGGCTCCACAAGACGAGCGCGAAACACTCCAGTGCCAAACCAACGACGCTATGATGGGTCCCGGGCCACCTGGGCATCGCAGGGAACGAACTCACCGACGAACACGCGAAATGCGCAGCAGCCGGGGACGTCAGCAACCCGAAGAAACTCCCCGCCTGCCTCAACAAGGCACGAGTCCCCACCTGCGCAGCCGCTCTCTGTGCGACGCACCTCACCGTCCTGCAGAAAAAAGCTAAGAAGAGCTGGAGCGAATCTCCACGATGCCCCAAGATCAATCAAATGAAAATCGACCCATCACTGCCCTCCAAGTCGTTCCTGGACCTCATCACGCCGCTCTTGCGCCAACAGGTGAGCCTCCCTATCCAACTCCGCACAGGACACGCCCCCCTCCAAGCCCACCTTCACCGCATACGCAGCGCGGACACAGAAATATGACCGGCGTGCGGAGTGGACGCCGAAATGGTGATGCACTTTCTCCTCCGCTGCCCCGCATACTCACGCGAGCGCATGACACATATTCACATGAAGCCTGGACGCAAGGGCGCAAGGCTCGAGTATCTTAGATACTGAGCAGTGCAGACGCGCTCCCACAGCTCTTGGCCTACATAGACGCGACAGAACGCCTCCGGCAGACGTTCGGGGCCCTCACCAAACCTGAAGACGCCACTCCCGCGCCGCAACCACCCGCAGCCTCTGTAAACTGTCAAGTAAGCCAGCGCGCAGCACCGCCCCGACCACCACCACGGCAGCCTCCCACGCCAACCCGCCAACAGCAGAGCACCACCCCCGCTGCGTGCACCACTCCCGCCGCGCGCACCACCTCCGCCGCACGCGCAGCCTGCCCACCGCGTGCCAGAACACGTTAGACGCCAGACATACGAGTCCAATAGACAGACTGCTCCCCCATCCCCTAACCCTCTCCCTCAAAGTCCCCATCGCCCCCTTCTCCTCCATGACCCATACACATAGCTACCGACCACACTAATTATTATACAACAGGGGAGAGCACAGGCGCAGTGACACACCCACACGAAGACAGGGATCCCGAGACGGAGTCCGTCCGGGCTCGCACAACCACCCACAGCGCTTGGGCAACGCACGCGAAAGTAAATAGGTGGCAGGCGAGCTGTCCTGCGACCTGAGTTGAAGGAACCCCACCCAACAAGCTGCGCGGCGCACAAAGTGAGCATTAAGCGAAATTGCGGAGCGCATGGGAATAGCTTAGAATGCCTAGAATTCCTCAGGATTCCCAGGATTCCAAGGTAGACAGGTGTCGTGTTGGGAATGCTTTCGTTGTCGAAGATTTTATTGGAATAGGGCGAGGATACCATCAGATTGGCTTGGAATTCCCAGAATACGCTGCGGTATTCTGAGGCATTCCAGGAATCCCAAGCAATCCTGAGCATTTGGAGTGATCCGAGGGATTGTGATACACGGCGTCATCCTAGGGCATCGGAATCGGCTCGTGCGGGGGGCAGGAAATCTACTGGCGCTTTCCCAGGTGGACTTCGGCGATTCGGACCAGAGCATATGCGCGAAACATGAAGGTAATTGAGAAAAGCACCGAACTACGAGTGCATGAGGAAATATCGAACATGGAGCTGGGCACAGTACTCGTGCGACAACATACACGTCTGCGCGAGCGACCCGTGTGCGAGCAGATCGACGCCGCTACGCTGTGAAGGAGGACGCCATCCGCGCCTGGGGACCCTTCCAGCCGCGCTATAATAAGCGCCTCCCTTTTAAGGCCGGGCCACATCAGCTCGCAGACCGCACTGTTGAAGTAAATGCACGTGTGTCAGCCACGGGTTTGACCGAAGTAAGCGTGACGGAGAAGGGGCGCACCACAGCGAGAGCGGGCCGGGCGAGAGCAGAGGACCAGAGCGCAGAGCGCAGAGGACACCGGACGGATAACGCGAAAGTGGGATGCGGGCGAGATCGGAGGACATTGAGGCGAATCGGAACAGGAGGCGGAGGACATGAGGCGGAGGACACGAGGAGGACTTAGCGTACCCGCGCCCATCTCGAGCCACCACCGTTCAGTAGCCTTGTCCAGAAATTTGCTCCGCGTTCTTGCGCTCGCCCGCGCTCCACTCGACGTCGCCCGCGCCGACCGCACGCCCCTCGCGGTGCCACTCGAGCCCCCGCGCGATCGCGACGCGCATATCCGCGTCGCGTGCCCCTGATCGGGCTCGTCCTGGAGGTGATATGCCCCCCAGTTGACGGGCGACCGGTTCTCTGTCTCCATGGTGCACGAGAGACACCGGGCCTCATGCGTACGGAGGAAGCCATAGCAAGCGGTAAGTTCCATGGTCACAAAGCGGTATCAAGACATACAGTGACTGCAGTCCATGCGCATTCGAGAGCTATGGACGTTCTTTGTATCCAAACACGGTTTTGTACCAGGTGAACAGAACCTGAGAGAGCTCTAGGACTTGGTAGAAGTATCAGCACATCGTATCACTTGACACCAATCAAAAACCCAAAGAGAAGTGGAAGGCGAGCTTGTACCTGCGTGATGTGCGGGAAGTCGAGGACGGCCCGAGGCTCAGAGCAGGACACGACGCGCCGCTGCATGGAGCTGATCCTGCGGGGGATGCGGACGCATCTGCCACGCGGCCTGACGAAGTCAACTAAATACGCGTATGGCATACGCCGTGTGACGCCGAGACGTTTCTGTGGGCGGAGAAACTAGGAGCCGTCGAACGTCATGAGGGGAGCTGTGTAGAAGAACATGAGCTAAAGTCAACGTGAAACGAATAGGAACGTTACACGTACGGGCGTAGCGGGGTCCAAAAACCAAGCTGAGAGAGAGACCCTTGAGGTTGTGAGCTTATAGAGAATGTGACAGCAGTGTGAGCCACTACAAGAGGAGGGGTGCATGCCGGAGAGGTGCATGAGCGAGGGAATTCGGACAGAAGTGTGGGCGGCGGAACTGCCAATCGGTGTGGTCCTGTCAAAGCGCGCCATTGACAATTCCGCAGTGCGTGGTCGTCGTGGGGACTATGCGCTGTGTGTAGACGGCATACCGGGTGGAGACCCGGAAGTCCACGGCGCATCACCAGTCCCCGGATGACCCAGTGAGCGGAGTCTCGAAGAAAACTAGGGGAAGGTGCCAACCACCGTGAGCGGATAAGGTGGGGTAGCGAAAAAAGCATGCGTACCTAGCTTCAGCCTCATATCTCATAAGCATTGTGGTCGCCGAAGTCCTGGCAAGTTAAGTTGGGCAAGTCGAGGCTGCGCTCATTCCATTGTCGCCGGTCGAGAAAGAGCGGCGCCGATGTTTGGCGCTGGCAACGTGCAAGCGTTTTCAGAAACGACGCCGGACCAACTCCATCGCGCCCTGCTTGTCGTGCGGTTTCTTTCATAGCCTGGCCACTTCCCGAGCCATTGCGGTACCATCGGATGGCATTCGAATTCCCAGGATGGCGCACGTGCATCCCAATTCGGCGCCGCATCCCAAGCGAATATTGGGCAATTCTAATCACTTTCTAATAGCCAGGCCGCCATCCCGGGAATTCCAGTGCCTGGGATCCTTACCTGGCCGAACGCACTTTTGCTGATGCAGCTCTGCCCCATTCCAAGTTGAAATCGCCGTCAGGTCTAGCGCCCAGGCGCCTGCTGCCATCTCAGCGCCTGTAGACGTGGTGCGCCACAAGAGGCCCAGCGCCACCGCCATCGCCTCCTCCTCACTTCCTCGCACTCGTCAGGCTGCCATCGGCACCTTCCTCAAGGCCTCCCCCTTGCTATCCTCCCTATCTGCCCTCTCAATTATCCTTAGCTCCAATCTAATTCACCGCCTGCCTCTCTCAACTCTCCAACGGTGCTCTTAGATCGTCTCAGTTCAGTTTGGTGGGTATTTCCAGTTCTTTTGTATCAATATCTCAGCCTGTTCACTTTTGACCATCTTTTAGCCACCCACATATCAAGACCAGCGGGTTGGGTCGGAGCTGTGACCTGTGAAGAAGTGGAGTTGGCTCAACTTCTGGTAAGTTCATATGGTTCTGTGCAGTCTATGCTTGGTCTTCACGCCCGGTCAAGGCAGACCATTCTCCTGGTGCACCATTTCCAAGCTCTTGTGAACGGCTCCGTGCCCTTGCACAACCTTGTTCTCAATTCCTATTGGTATTGAGTTCGACCACGGTCCACCGCCCCTCCCCAGCTGTCCCCACTTCAAGATCAGTCTTCAAAGCTCCTCAGAACGACTGTGTATCCTTCCAGTCTCTGCTTCCCGTGTACTATTGAGCCGAGAACCCACTCTCCGGTGTGCACTCCTCAAGTCTACTCCATATTGGCTCTTATTGTGAGACAGCAGTGGTTGGTACTCACAAAACCAACACTTGGCTGACCTCAGCCCTCCAACAGGCCTAGTTCCATACTTGCTGCGTTGTTCACCTCATCAATAAGAAATGGCCCATCTCACATCCAGTATGTCGGTTAAATGAATCAAGTGTATATTACTTTTTTCTTAGCATCTTTCAGCGCCCATGCAATGGCATGAAGTGCTAGCTGCTAGCTGCACCTCTGACCAGAAGTACATCATCACTTCGCCCAACACCGATTGGATCCCCGAGCCTCTCATTGGCCTAGTCAAAGTCTTCCTTCGATCAGACTATCGCTACGGCTCCCACGATCCTTTCCAATGGCCCCAAAACTTCTCCAATGAGATGCCGTTCATATCTGCTGTCCTCAGAGAGGAGCAATCCCCTTTTGAATATTCGTGCCTTTGGTGGACACCCAGCGAAGAACAGTTTCGAACCGTTGAAGGGTGTATTTTCACTTCAATTGGAGTTTTGGAACATTCGGCTCTGCAACGGCTCCGCGACATCGCTTGTCAACTGGAAGACGAAGCTGGTCTGTTTTTGGCACGCTCTTCTCATCCTGTGCTCAAGCAACTTCTTGGCCGCCTCCACACCTGCCTTGATCGCCTTCGTTTCTACCCTTGCACCTTCCGCGACGTCTGCTTCCAAGTTCGCGAAGCGCAGCGGTCATGGCTTATGTGTAGGGCCTTCATCGACTTCTCTTTGGCCACCAACCGGTCATCATCAGCTTTTCAGCCCCTGCAAACCCGCTTCATGGGAGCTTTTACGACATCTCCAGATACCGTCCAGCTGCTCCATAGCTCCGGGATCCCAGTTTGGTTCATCCGTCCGGATGCTTCTGTAGATATGCACACCATCATACACATCAAGCAACCCACAATAGCATGCCGCGGCATTGAACAGTCACTCTACCTCGGTGGGACGGAGCCCATCTACTCAGGTCTGTCTGATGGCCGACTCGTCGAAGCTGTATGCCGCCAAAAACACATGTATGTCGACGTATCTGTGACGCCCATCCTTGTTCGTTATGATGCCGAGTCCTATGTGCATCACAAGAGCACAAACAAGACCACTGGGAAGGATGTTAGGCAGAAGAGCAATCACTCTACGATCCAGCCTTGTAAGTGCACATTGCGCTGTGTGTATAAGCCCGCCCTAACGCTTCAATAGATAGGCACCACAACTCTCAGGCGAACGCGAGCAACACCTTGACCGCCAGAGGCAATGCGCACTCCCAGCCGCACCCGACCCAGATCCGTGGGCGAGACAAATTCCTCGACCCGGTCCACGATTGGATGCCACCCTCGATCTCTGCATGGAAGGCTGCAATGGAGTCTGCGGATCGGTCTTGTCCCCAATGCCCTTCTGACCAAATATGGGGGTATTGGGTTCCTGAGCCAGCTCTGTTACTGGGTCCCAGCATGGAGGAGCGTGTTCGGCTCTACATTATGTCTTGGCTCCGAATCCGCCCTGCATGGTTGTACCTGCTCCCTCTCCCCGACAGTCCCGTGACGAAGGTTCGACCTCAGTGGTGGCGCGATATACTCAATAACTGCCAGTTTAGTGCTGAAGCTGAACCGGATAGTCGGCGCGAGAAGAGGCAGAAGGACATCAGCGCCATCTTCGGAGTCATTCTCGACTGCAACAAAGCCATTCTTCCTGCAGGTGAACATGTTGGCTGGTTCGACCACCGTGTATCCATGGGGCGCATCCAGGGGAGCAATGCGAAAATAATTCTCTACGAAATCTTCGAGCTTGGCTTCCGATACGAGCTCCTCGCCCTCGACCGCATCCTACACCCCATGCCGAACCAACAGGATGCGGAGATCATTCGGGAGCAACGACTTGCAGAGGTCTTTGCGGGGAGGGATCTTTATCGACTCCACGAGGAGCCTAAGACCTTCGCCGGCCTAGGTGCTGAAGATCCACAAGATCCCGTGCGTGTTCGGTGCCTCGAAGCGCTTCGCCGGGTGGTATCGGAGTGGCCGCTGTGCCCCCCAGACATAGTCGTTCCTGCGTTTCCTATTGGCGTTGCATCTCCACTACATGCCATCAGAGATATGGAACGTAAAGTAGCTGCGTTCTACATCAAGTCGTTTTTCACATATGCAGGCCGGGCTCCCCTAGTACCCCACCGATTTCCCTTAAATGTGCCCCACGTTTCTTGAAGTGGAATGTTATTTTTATGCCAACCATTCAACTTTTAGATCCGACATCGAACCATTGAAGTGGGCTGCTGTTCTTGAGCGCCACTGCCCAGTTCCGACCAGCGAGTGTCGGCCACGAGGTGTGGCAGAAAAAATGGCGAGAGCATCACATGGTGGAGTCGCGCCTGGCGGCCAGGGTTGCTTGGGGGCCGACAGTTTGCGAGATTGCCAGCACCCAGTGCGCGTGCGTGCGCGCCACTTCCAACAGCCCTGTGGGCGCGCACGGGTGGGCCCCACGTAGCTACTACGACCACCATGCGATTGCACCATTTAGATTAAACTCGCATGGTGAAGCGGGCTTGGCTGTTGCAAGAGCGGCGACGCCCAGCGTCGGGCATGGCGTTTCTGCCGTTGGCGATGCGAACGCGGGCGTGCCATTACTGGCACGCTGAAGCATCCGTGCGAACTTGATCCACTAACTATGGAAATGGTGCGGGCCGATGCGGACGGCGGCGTCCTATGGACGCAACATGAAGACAAAGAAAGCGATTGAGACTGTGTGGGCACTGCTCGAGAATTCTGGGTTGCTAAGTTCCTCCCCATCCTCTAGGCTTGCACTGCCATAACTCGAGTCGGGCCCAAACCCTTTCCTCCTTCCGATCACTCACGTCGCCCATATCTCTTCCGTCTCGCCCTCGTTTCATCATGTCCCCCGCCCGCGTCACCCGCACCACCCACAGAGTCGCCCGCCGCGCCGCCCTCTGGGCCCGTCTCACCCTCTCCCACCTTTCCGTCTCCCAGTGCGTCCTTCGCCTTCATTGCCACCACCACCTCCCGATGGCACCAAAACACATGAACACGTCCACCCAGATTCCATCAATGTGGAGAGAAAAATACCCCGGGGGACGTGGTTACATTGTGCTGTGGCCACGCGCTGCCTCGGTGGGTCCACTCTTCCCTACCGCGCTCCCCGCTCGCCCACCACCTTCCCAGACCCCAACAGCGCTGCCGACCCCGTCGCCACAGCGTGCACGCCCCAACGCCCAACAGACGTGCACCAGGTGGTCATTCCGCTGGCGCTGCCGGGTTGCGCCATGGTTCATGGCGCCTACATGCCACGGGATCTGCCCACCACGGCGCCTTGCACGCGTCGCCCGCGCACCACCCACGCTGCAGCCCTCTTGTGTGGGCCCCACCTCATGCGGCACGATCTCACCTTTGACCGCCTCCCCGTGCCGTCTCTGTGCACATCGTGGAGAAGGGAGCTGACCTTGCATCCGCAGGCTTGTCATACCAACCTCTGCTTAAACTCACTCATAGACTACTCAGTCTACAACGCCAGGCCGACAAGGTGCCGGGTTTTCGCCCGTCCTAGCGGCCCTCTCCCAGTGCTAGCCCAAGGCCGAAGGCATCCCAAACTCGCTCTGGCACGGTGTCTGTGCTTCAACGCATCACCCGCCTCAAAGCCGACCTCCCTGGCGGTCAGGACGATCCTGTGAACACCGAGGCCGTCTTCATCCCTACAGGGTTTTCGACGTACATGATGGCATGTCCCAGCCTCACGATGTGCTGACGAGTGGGCAGCGCCAGAGCGCATGCTAGAGCTCGACGTGACCTGCGCCGTGTAGTCGGACGGGAGCGTGACGCTGCAAGCCGCCGCGCTGTCCAACGCGTCCATGTTCCCTCCTCGCCTCGCTCGTACTTCCCCCTTGCTCTTTCTCCACGACGTCACCGCAGCTCTGGTCGCCGTCGTCCACGGCTTTCCCCCCATCGAGAATGAGACGCAGCCGTTCACTGCAGGCCCCGTTCTCCTGTCGCTGTGGACGCTCCCGAACACGGGCATTTCGAGCCCTAACGGCCCCGCTCTTCAAACCTTCCATTGAGTTGTATTTTACCAAGCAAATATTTACACAGCCAGCCACAAGCTCATCGTGAAGAACACACCGACTTGGACTGCGAGGCTGGACGTGGTCCCGAACTCATTGATGAGCACAGCCGCCGTCTTCGGAGGTCCTCGAAAAGAGCACTGCTAGAGGTTGGATAATGATCAATGCTGAGCGTGCGGTGCGTGCGAGGGGTGCGTCGGGACCGCGAGCCGGGCTCGGTGGCGAGACACGAGGACACGCGCGAGGACCAGCCCTCTGGCGCCGTCCTATGCGGAACGATACCCAGCTTCTGCAGGTCGATCGTGTGTGTGGCCGCAAGCACGCATCAGTAACTTCCAAATCCCTGAATCCCTGAATCCCCGGAGTTCAGGGATTTCAGGGATCCAGGAGAACCGGGACCATACAGGGCGCACAGGGCGACACAGGGATCCAGGACGCCCGGCGCGCGCAGGGCTTCAAGCATCAGGGCACCTCGCGCGGGATTCAGGACTCGGGCTCCTAATCAGCCTAGTGCAATAGTTCGTGTAGATGGTAATCTACGTACATGTCCAGATAGTACCTATTGAACGCATCTAAGGCGTCCAGAACTCGAGTTCGTTCATAAACGCTGATGAGGTGACATGCTCGAACAATGGAGGCAACGGGGATGACGTCGCACAACTCCCCATGTTCGAGTCCACCGGGATCACCGTCGCCGTCCTCTTCTCCGAGACGTGCGACGGGCACATAGGCCTCCTCCTCCACCCGTCGACCGCCCTGATGCAGGACGCCGCGCGGCCCAAGTACCACGTCGGGCACGGGTTCCGCCGCGCGAACGGCTCGCTCTGCGTCCGCCAACTCGTCGCACTCGGTGCCGACTGGCACGCGTTTGAGTTCAACGGGGAGCGCGTCCCCGCGGGCGCGACCTCTTCATCGCGGACGCGCCGCCCACGCGCGAGCGCGACGAGCGGCTCGTGCTCCGCCACGCGCTGCATTGCCTGCGGCCCGCGCCACCGTTACGGGTGCCGCACTGGCTGCTCGGACGGCTGGCGGCACTCGGGCTGGAGCTGAGGCGGCCGACGGTCGTGAGCCATCCGAGCGCGGAGGGGGAGCCGTTGCTGTGCATGTTGCGCTTCCAGGACTTGCGCGGGAGGGAGGCGGTCGAGATCGTCATGGGGACGTGTGACCGGTGCGTCTTGGGCGATGAAGAAGACGAGGAAGACGATGGGACTGAGGAGGCATCACAACGAAGAGCGTGAGTGCGGTCGGATACGTGTGCGCGCAGTGGAAGGAGCCGTGGATGTCGACCTCACGGAGCTCAACAGCGGAGACGGAAGGGTGATATTGCGCCCTATGCCGATGAGTATGACCTTGCCGGTGGGCTAGCTCCACAGCTGCCCACGGCCGTCAAGAACTCTGGAGGGGCCGCAACGGTGGATCAGGATTCAGCGAAACAGCAGACACCTGCGCGCGCGAAGACCCACCTTTCGTGAGGATCACGGTCAAGAACCACGTCATCAGGCTCATGTTGTGGCTCGTGCCCGGCTAGATCTTGCACTAGGTGACGCCGATAACGATTAAGTCTGCAGAGATGGAGCACACTCATGGGACACTTACCTCGAGTGTCCGACCGTGTCTCATCAGCGCCATGCTGTCCTGGCCGCCTCTCACTCAAGCGGAACTGCGTCTGACTTCGGAAAGGCAAGCGGTGCGCGGTCAGAATCGTGCGATGTGAGAGGACAGCCTGAGGCGCACACATCGTCCAGGAAAGAAGAGGTTGTGCACCGCGAAGGCTCACGCGCCGTGCGAGTTGCGCAAGCCCCACATGGGTGCAGGTCGGGGTATCGGGTGCGGAAGGTGGATGCGCATGAGGACGAAAGTGAACGTTTGAGCACTCACAGTTGGTCCGATATCTTCACTTCGCATCTGCCGCGAAGAACCAAAACCTAGGCTTTGTTGAAACGCATGTTTGAGCCATTCTCGCACTCGGCATGCCGGCGCTCCTACCGCAGTTACGTTCAAGGTATATTTAGAGGCGAGACGCGAGGGTGGGGGAATGAAGAACGGGAGTGGGTCAAGAAGAGATGAGAAAAGCGAGCATCGAGACGCGAAGGGCGCCGGCGCCAAATACGAGTCGCCTCTCACCTCCTCCCATCTGCACGACTCGAGGGTCCGACGAATGCCCATATCAACGCATCTCTGATCATACCTTGACGCTTCGACGAGCCCACTACACCCTTCCTCCGGCCGTGTGGGATAGTATATTATTGTGCGGATGTGCATACAATCAACACTAGGTGCGTGTTTCTTTAAACCGTCCAATATCCTGCTGAACGCCAAGCTCGAGCAGCATCTCCGCCGGCACTTCAACGCTGAGACTGCACTTCAATACAACACCGGGTAATACGACGCCTACTCCTCCTTCTAGAAATCTATCGTGCAAGTGGGCGACATCAATCTCCTTGACGAGCTCACCCCCACCTCCCTCCGCGACGGTATCATCATCTCCCGCCGCCACAATGCACGGTACGTCCTCGCGCTTAAGGATGCTGGCACGCTCCGCGACGTCCTCGTGTGCCACCTCAGACTCCACAAGTGTGTGCACAACGTCATGCACTCGTTCAGCAAGGGCTGGGACATGCTTGGCGGTACGTCTGCGCTGCCTTCTTCTCCTTCGCGGCCCGTCGTTGCTGAACCGTGTCTATCTTTGTGCCAGCCTGGTGTGCTCTCCTGCCTCCACACCAACTACGGCAACACCACATGAGCTACAGTTCCTCGGGACGGCGTCATCAATGTTCTCCTTACCCGAGCCCCGGCAGCTCGTCCCCACACTTGCGACTGTCGAGTGGCATCCCTCCGCGGCCTCGTACGTGGCCTCGGTGATCTCCATCGGGCGCGTGCTGAGCACGGACGACCGGCCCAGGTTCTACGCCCCTTCCGTGCGGCGTGACCTCCGACTGCTCGTCCTCGCACGCCGACGACCCGTTGAACACGTTCGTGTTGGTCGTGAGCCCCGCCGTTTCCACGTCCTCGCTTGTGGGCTCCATGTGCTCCTTTGTCTTCTTTCCCCCACGCCGTCCCCTCGCTGCTCTCTCCGCGCGCGGACTATAACATTGCGCGCGCGCGATCCGGGCAGGCGGCTTTGCTACGGCACACGCACCGCACGCTGACGCCTGCTCGACATACGCGACCTCTCGCCGCGCTCATCA
>NW_025954619.1:0-19408 GCF_022376455.1 Epithele typhae
CTCTCCCCCTTCCGCCCCTCTCTCGTGGTCGCCGCACAACAGGCTCCATACCAGCCTTTCCATCCCTACCAGTCCTATAGTTACTTCTCTGCTGCCTCGACCCAGCGCGCATCATCCACCCCCACAGCCTATCCTCAACCCTTGCACACACCCGCACAAGAACGCACGATGTCCACCACCACCACCACCACCACTGCAGACACGCCCTGCACGCCCGACTTCCTTCAGGATCGCCTCTCCACACTCCTCGCGTCCCCGTATATTCACTTCAACACCCCCACGTCCGGGCCCTTCGCGCACCTGCACATGGGCCCCGGCCCCGTAGACCTGTTCAGCACCCGGTTCACCAACTTCTTCACGCAGGACGCTGATGGGGTCGTCGGAGGGCAGGCGGTGGACAAGGACGGCCTGAAGGCCGCCCTCCTTGCGCTGCAGGGGCGCTGGGACCCGGACAGCGCAAGCTTTGAGCCGGGAGCGACGGTGCAGGGTAGCGATGGGCAGCAGGTGGTGAGTTTCTTTGTCTTCCCGCGACTCTACGTGGTGCGGAAACAGCACGGAGTGACGCAGTGCTAACTGTTGAACTTGGGACAGCCGACGATGAAGTTCGCGTGGACGCAGAGCAAGTCGAAGGAGCCCGCCGAAGTGAATGCATTTGGCATGTAAGTGTAGTTGTGCTTGTTCTCACAACATCGACGTTAATCTAGTTGGATCCAGGCAAAGGGAAGAGGGCGGTACGCAGCGCATCAGCACTCTCAATCTCGACGGAGATTCGTCGCTGTTCGTGGCTCCTCAGTAGGTGGTTTACGAGTAATGGAAATGCGGCATGTAAAATATGGACGTCCATACCTTCGATTTGTACAACTTTGGTGTGATGTAATAATCCAGCCCAACTTCGATTCGAAACTTGAGGTGAGGGATGATGAGGAAACATGCCAAACACGTTGGCAGTCTGAGAGTTCTGAATGGGGCTTATCTTGAGCGATTCATGATTGGTTGGGTCTTCCACATGTTGTACATTGTGCTTAGCACGAGTGTGAAATAATGCAAGTCAAAGAGTCGTGCTGTTCTCGGAGATCTCAGTGAAGCGCGCGAGTCGGGCCATGTGTGGAATGTTTTATTCCCACGCCACCGAGTTTCTCGCGGCGTCATTCCAACTTGCAATTGCAATTTGAAGTACAGCACATCCTCACATCGCCAACATTTTTTGTATCTTTCTATCGGCCACTCCAACTTGCACTGAGCATGAACCATCAATCCACATCTCTGTGAGCACGTGCGTCCACGCGAGGGGCTTGATTTGTATGTCACTATTTGGTCACCGGCCTGATCGAGAAGATTTACCGATTTACGTGCAGTGCGGGCTCCGTCCCGGAGCTCCATTGTCATGACGTATGCGGAAAAAAGTGGCGGCCGGGTGCGCCCTGTGCCCCCTCAGGCCTCAAGCCCACTGTCTTCCAGCTTCTCATCCGTCTTTCAGTCGCGAAAACTGCGCTGTCGAGCCTTGGATTGACGACCAGCCACTGCTGATTGGATTCAGATTCGAGACTTCCTTACAACGACGGAAAACCGGAGATGACAGACTCTTCGCAGTCCACTTCAGTCGGGAGGTGGCAAGCCATCCTCACTCTTGTTCTATTCTTCGTGTCGAGTAAGCCTTATACACTATGCTATTTCCAAAGGTCGCTTACGCTGTGTTTAGATTTTGCGGTCATTTTCCCGCTTCATGTTCCCATACCAGCCATCTTCCTTAAAGCCGCGCAGCATGCTCTGGTCTCGATGAACATCGCGCCACCGGACGGCCGACCCCCCAAACGGCGACATCTCCACCTCAACTTTATCACCGTTCCTCTCATCTCCGTCTTGCTTCTCCTAGCCTGTGGGGTCTTTAATGGAAGGACTCTGCGAGATGGTATAGTGGGCACCAACGGCATCGAACCGTTGAATATCATGGCCCTCTTCATCTCATTGGTAAGAGGCTTTACTGGCCTTTACTGCCAACTGTTCTCATACTCAACTCAGGCGTACATTTCAATATCGCTCGACGCTACAGGACTCCTTCGTTTCCTCGCCTTCTGGGTTGCCAGCAAGGGCGGATCGTCGGGCCGCGTTCTGTTCTCGTACCTCTACCTCTTCTTCCTCGTCTGTGGGATTATTGTCGGAAACGTGAGTGGCCTGGCCCCACCAGCTATACCACGGGTACTGAGATTCGTTCCCGTAGGACCCGATCATCCTTTCTGGAACAGCATTTCTCGCTTATTTCACTAGAGTCGCCGGAATCACTCCGCCGACTGCTTGGATCTTTTCTCAGTTCGCCGCTGCCAACATGGGTGCGTCTCCGTGCGATCCTGTCGCCCGTCTTTGACTCACACTCTTATAGCGTCCGTCGTGCTTGTCTCCTCAAATCCGACCAACCTCGTCCTCTCCGGCGCATTCTCTATCTCCTTCCTCGCCTATGCCGCCCACGTTGTCTTACCTTTCCTCGCGGCCGCTTTCTGCGTCTTTCCCCTCCTCTTCGTGCTATTCCGCACCCCAGGTTTGGTCCCCGCACGGATCGACGTCGGACTGACTCAAGCGGAAGTCCGCGCAACCTTAATCGACGCACGCGGCGCGATATTCGGAAGTGTCCTCCTCTTGGTGACGCTCGTGGTGCTTGTCGGAGTGAGCACGATCGGCGCACCAGTGTGGATGGTCACCGTGCCTCCGGCGGTGATCATGTTAATGCGCGACGTGTGGTACGACTGGGCGAATGCGGGGTTGCAAAAAACGAAGGAGGCACAGGAAGACGCTGTCGCGGTGGAAGCTGGAGCGGAGGACGCGCGGCCGCCCGTGGATGGAGATGAAGAAGTTGTTGTCGCAGGCGCTGTAGACACGCATCAGCTGGAGCTGCACGACCTGAGCTCGCGCGCGCCCACTATCGCCGCGCCTGGATCTCCTATTCTCCCCTTGACCCCCGTGGATCTCAAGCACCCTCGCTCGCGTCCACCCCTCCTAGTGTCTTCGCAGCACTTCTTTACACACCTTCACGACACCTTCCCGACGGTGACGCACGTTCTCGAGCGCCTCCCAATCGCGCTTCTCCCCTTCGCCTTCCTCATGTTCATACTTGTGCAAGGCCTGGCGTCGCAAGGTTGGGTCGCGCTTTGCGCCAAGGACTGGGCTGCGTGGGTGCGCGCGACCGGCTCGCTCGGCGCGGTGGGCGGGATGGGCTTCCTGGCGTGTCTGTTGTGCAACGTACGTCCGCCCGTTTTCCAACTTCGAGCCGTCGCTAATTTCTGCTCGCGATCCCGCCAGATCTGTGGCACGAACATCGGCGCGACGATCCTCCTCGCGCGCGTTCTTCAGCTCTACTCTGCCTCGCTGCCCTCTCCGCTCTCGACGCACGACCAGCGCGCGCTCACCGGCGCGATCTACGCGCTCGCGCTCGGGTCGAACTTTGGGGCGTTCACGCTCACGTTCTCCGCGTCGCTCGCTGGGCTGCTCTGGCGGCACATCCTCGTGGGGAAGGGCATCCACGTGCGCGCGCGCGAGTTCTTGCTTACGAATCTGCCAATCTCGCTCGTGGCGATGGGCGTGGGGTGTGCCGTGTTGGTGGGGGAGGTGTACGTGGAGTATCGCTGAGGGGTACTTTTTTCTGGGTCAGGGTTGTAGATTTCTCTCTCTCTATCTGGGCTTGTCGCATATATAAAACTGGGTTTGACAGCATAGATGTTTTGTATGTCGGGCGCTCCGACAGCGTCGGGAACGTTGTAGTCGTCTCGCAATCTCATTCGGAGACGGGTCGCTTTACATCCACCACCACGAATACATGAACACCAGCAAGACGTAAACAGGACAGCAAACCTGCATCCTTCTTCATTCAGCACGCGATGGACGCTCTCAACTTTATCCTCTTCGACCTCAACCCGCGACTTGTCGAGAGTTGGAAGACGGAGTTCGATAAGATCGTACCTCCTGAATGCGCAAAGCACGTCGAAATCAAGCACTGCACACTGGGAAATCTCCAAAAGCCCATCGACTGCCTCGTTTCCCCCGCCAATTCCTTCGGTCGTCTTGACGGAAGGTGAGTTCTTCGACGCACCGGCCCGCCCATTGCTTACAGATATGTGGACGCGCAGCTACGACGCAGTCCTTTCTGAAGCCTTGGCCCCTGCCTCAGATCCTGATGCGCTCACACGCGCGGCCCAGACGACCCTCTACGCACGCTGGCGCGGCTTCGCGCCGCCCGGGACCTGCACGCTCGTCCCGCTCACGGGAACGCCATGCGCGGACAACCCGGCCGGATGCCGCGTGCTCGCGCTCTGCCCCACGATGCGCATCCCGAGCTCGGTCTCGTGGCACCGCGAGATCGTGTACAACTGCGTGTGGTCGCTGCTCGTGGCCGTGGACCAGCACAACGCGGACGCGGGCCCCGGGGAACGTATACGCAACGTCGCGATGACCGGACTGGCGACGGGCGTCGGGCGCGTCCCCGTGGAGGTGTGCGCGGTGCAGACCGCGCTGGCGTTTGCGCACTTTCACGAGGCGAAGGCTGATCCGGAGAAGTGGTCGCGGTTGGAATGGGGGGATATCATGGAGATGCCGCTGAGTGTGAGTCCTCTTGCGCCACTGAGTTAGGATGTCGCTAACCGTTGATGGGAAAGGATCCCAGTAGCCCTCACCGTAAGCGTTGAATTTCCCGAGCAAACAGACAGTTGGATCGAGGGGTCGCTGTGTCATCATGTAAATTCCGTGTTGGTCAGACGATTGCGGGGAAAGTAACAGACTGCAACGACTCATTGAACGTACGAGATCACTCGCCGTGCACATGTACTGTATTGGAAGCCGAACGGAAAGCTTTGTTTCGCAGTCATCCTGCACCTCGGTGTGCCTGACGATGACAGAGGGCCAAAACTGAGAACTCCGAATGACGACTTGTGAATGAGCGCCCGTGTGGCGCCACCGACGTTCCCATAAGCAGTAACACGCCTGCGATGAGTTGTTTGGTCGAACCAAACACGTTTCTCACATTCGCAGACGACGCCCAGCATGCTCGACCTCCTTCCTCCACCAGCCCCTCCCCCTCTCCCTCCGAAACCGCCTTAATTCTCGTCAGGAACTTTACGGATACCCTCCCAGCACAAGAAGCGCGTCGAACCGTCCAGTATCTGCGGAGATCAAGCGCATACAGCCATCCCACGCGCGTCCGTGCACCATGAGTGCGAGACGGAAGTCTCTGCACACTTCCGAGGCCTCTTCGAGCGTGGCAATGGGCAGCAAAAACGGCACGAAAGGTCCCCGCAAGAAAAACCGCGCGGACGCGGGGTCGACGACCGAGATGAGCGTGGAGGAGGTGCGCGCGCAGTGGATTCAGGAGCGGCAGACGGAGCTGGACAGGATCTTTGGGGTTCATGACTCGATGGTACGCACGATATCAGGCCGAGACTACGCGCATCTCTCATGTTATGTAGATTCGCGAAGCTTTTCATCTCGAGAAGTTTGTGTCTTTGTTGTCTTATGATCCTGAGGTATGTCCCTCTGTCTATTCTTTTGCATTCATTGTCGTCAAGTCGAGCCCCCACCCCCGACTTATGCTCACATCATGGCCGAATGTTGCATGATGATGCAATGTTGGGCCCCGATGTGCATGCGACGCTGCGGCAAACGAAAGCGGTTCTGGAGGGTACCGCGGTCCTGCTGCTGCTACGGCTAAGATGCGCTTCAATATGTGCAATCACGGTCGCCATGCGAGGTTTAGCGGTTGGTAGTGACCGTAGATGGTAAGCAATTGGACTCCACTAAGGCTCCGTGAAGTGGAGGAAGTCTTGGGTAGGCTCTTCGACTGGTGTATTTACTTGTGCAGCGTTTTGTTCTTCGCATTGGGACCGGTTACCCGAAAGTATCATACTGACTGCGCTTTTCACAGGTGGCAAAGCAAGACCGGTCGGATGTCTTTCAGCGAGTAAGTTGCCAGGGGTCCGAGTGATTCGCTTGTCTGATTGAACCATACAGTATCAATTGGAATATGATCTCTTGAGCTCAAGCGCTTCCGCAGGGCCCTCTCGACGAACCACTCGGCGAGCTCATACAGAACGACTCCAAGATATAAAAGCAGCAAGCACTCCAACTTCTGCCACCCGTCATCCCAAAAAGACCCGCACTGCGGCCGATCCCGCCGCGAGCACCTTTTGGGACATCAAGGCAGAGGTGAAGTGGAAAGGCAAGCACCCGGACGGTGAACCTATGCCCGAGGTCACTCCCCAGTCATCAACACGGAAAGGCAAGGGCAAGCAAGTCGCAGCAGATCCAGTCACCCCTCTCCCCCGAAAGTCACTCCCCAGGCGGTCTCCCATCGGACAGGACACGTCAGGCCAACACATATCCATCAGCGACTCTGAGCCTCCCCGCAAAAGGCGGCGTGTTCCTGTGGAACCCGAGACTCCCACTACTTCTGGCACTCGACTTTCTCGCAGGCCGACGCGCGATACGCCTAGCGAAACCGCATCCATATCAGCGGCGCCGGCGCGCATTAACAAACGCGCAAGCTTTCAGCAGCCGGTCGACGAGCCCTCGATCTCACCCGTCAAGCACCCAGTCCAACGCGTCAAGCTCATCGTGCGCAAACCCTCGCCGTTGTTCTCGCATCCATTGCAGCGCCCACCGCTCAAGAAACATGACGGCTCTCTCGATGCCATCCTTTCCTCCTTCGTCACCCGTCACGGCTACGAGACGACCACGGAGAACATCGACGCGGAGCTGGAAGAGGAATTGGACGTATGGCGCCGAGTAGACGCACTTCAGAGGGAAGGTCGGCTGGTTGAACGTTCGTCATACGAGTTTCGCGGCGCAGAGGCTCAGGATACGTGGGCACACGTCGTACGCGAAATAGAGGAACCAGGCGCCAAGTTTATCGACGGGCGGGAGATGGCGGCGAACGTGGCGGGCAAGATACGCAAACACTGGCAAATGGAAAACAAGGCCGAAGAAGCACGCATGAAGACTCTTGCGAAGTCGACGCTCAACATGGTCTTGGGGCAGTGGCGGAAGGCGGTTTACGTGAGCGAGTTCCTGCCCCAGTTGTCTTCTTCTTGATACTGAACACGATCGTAGCATGTCCGCGAACAAGAGCGTCTGGAATGGGAAGCAGAAGAACGACGACGCGGGCAAGAGCATCTCAACGCAATCCTGGACCAGTCTGGCCAGATCTTGCAAGTCCAGCGTCTGGACCTCGTACGCGAGTCGCGAAGTCGTTCACGCAGTGTCGCTTCACCAGATCCTGAGCTGAGTCCCAACGAGTCCGACAATGAGGGCACCATACCTGCTACCGAGGATGGCGAAGGGCAAGCTGACCACGACAGCGAGGAGTCCGACTCTTCCGCAGAGGACGAGGGCATCTCGATGCTTCTTCCTGACATAGACATGGAAATGGACAGCGCGTCGCAGATCATTGTCGAGTCGCCAAGGGAGCTCGAGATGAACGTAGACCTCAAGACTCCTTCCGAAGACGAAGACAACTTGGAGGAGCCGCTGCCATCCTCACCACCTTCACGCACGGAGCAGAGCGAGGCGTCCACCAGCGCTGTCGGTACCCCCAAGACTACCGAGAAGATGCTGACGCACTTCTACGCGGAACGGAAACCATCCCCAGCCTTTACCCCTATGGTTCTCGACATGGACGATGACGCTTTCCTCCCTCACACCCCGCAGCTTGTCAAAGAAAGTCCGTTGAACGAGATCTCTAACGGGACTCTCGACGCCACTCTGGTTCAAGACGACTTGCCAGCAGGATGGACGCCGCCCTTTAAGAACACCACCCTTCCTGACAACACACTTACCGATGGCCCTCCTGTCCTTAGCGTCAAGATTCCTGTACCCAAGACCCCGGCCCCTCCCGACTCCCCCGATCTCGTCCCAGTCGACGAACCGGAGGAGCCTCTCAGTGGCATCACACCTGTCGTGGACGATGAAGTCGTTGAAGAGGAGGAGGAAGACTACAATGGCATTCCTTACTACCTGCGACCGTATGCCGTCGCGCCGGTCGAGTGGGACCCAGATGCGAAAGTCAAGCCCCCGCTACTTTTGCGCGGTAACCTTCGACCGTACCAACAGGCAGGGCTGGAGTGGCTCGCCAGCATACACGCGCGCAACCTCAACGGCATCTTAGCGGACGAGATGGGTCTTGGGTAAGTCCTCTGGCCTTCGGCCGCTCGACAGCGACTGACCGCCACGCAGGAAGACCATTCAAACTATCGCGTTGCTCGCTCACCTCGCTTGTGAGCGTGGCATCTGGGGCCCGCATTTGATCATCGTGCCGACGAGCGTACTGCTCAACTGGGAGATGGAATTCAAGAAGTTTCTGCCCGGGTTCAACGTCCTCCCGTACCACGGCAACACGAAGCAGCGCAAGGAGCTTCGTCAGGGCTGGAACAACAAGTACCACTTCAACGTCTGCATCACGTCCTACACTCTCGCGAGCCGCGACTCTCACGTCTTCAAGCGGAAACGGTGGTACTATATGACCCTGGACGAGGCGCACATGATCAAGAACTTCAAGAGCCAGCGATGGAACACCCTGCTAATGTTCCGGTCCTTCCGCCGGTTACTCCTCACGGGTACCCCGCTCCAGAACAACCTGACGGAGCTGTGGGCGCTCCTGCAGTTCTTGATGTCTGGTACGGACTTTGCCAACTTGAAGGAGTTTGCAGATTGGTTCGCAAGTATGTGTCAGTTCTCGTCCATGTTCACCGCGTGCTGACTTGCAGCCATCTAGATCCGCTGGAGCGCGCATCGAGCTCGGGTCCATTGACGACGAAACTCAAGCACGTGTCACAAGCTGCATCAGGTCCTTCGCCCATACCTCCTCCGTCGCCTCAAGCGTGATGTCGAGAAGGAGCTTCCGCAGAAGTTCGAGCACATCATCATGTGTCCTCTCTCGAAGCGCCAGCGCTTCCTATACGACGAGTTTATGGGCCGAACAGACACGCGTCACGACCTCCAGTCGGCGTGTACCAGAAGATCGCCAACATCCTTATGCAGCTCCGGAAGGTCGTCAACCACCCGGACTTGTTCGAGGTCCGCCCGATCGTTACCTCGTTCGCTATGCAGCGCTCCGCTGTCGCGGACTTTGAGATCAAAGAGCTGCTCGTGCGAAGACAACTCTTATCGCGGCTGGACGAGGACACGCTTAACCTCGACTTCCTCGGTTTCGAGTTCGTGCATGACATCGGCTTGCCTGAGATCGCGGCGCGCGAAACGAAGCGCCTGGACGGGACGCAGTTTCTACCCATGATCAACGACGTACCTGGGCAAGCTCCTCCGCGGGACACGCGAACAATCAGGGGTTTCAAGAAGTACACGGTGTGGCAGCAGCGCGCTGCCTCTATTGCGCATTGGGCACAGATCGGCTACGTCAATCGTCACCGGTGTAGCCACATTCCCATTTACGGCGCGGAGAAGCTAGCGTTGATTCACAAGTTCTACTCCCCGCTCCTCCCACCGGAGATCCCGCACGAGCCGAAGGCCTATCTCACTACCCCGACTACTATTCGATCTGCCATCAAATCGGTCGCCACCCGGGCAGAGGAGATGGCGCCGTTCATCGACCGCTTTGCGTTCGTCACCCCATTCGCCGTTGCTCGCGATTTGCCTTTGATCGCTCTACCTACCCTTCGCGAAGACCCCACGGCTGCTGCGATGGCCATGGATCCCGCTTTCGACGTACCGCTGCACCGCGCGAGCGTCAAGCTGCAGATTGCGTTCCCGGACCCGTCTCTGCTTCAGTACGATTGCGGGAAGCTGCAGGTGCTCGCACGGCTGCTACGGGACCGCAAGGCGGGCGGACATCGTGTGCTCATCTTCACGCAGATGACACGCATTCTCGACATTCTTGAGATCTTCCTCAACTTCCACGGCTACCTGTACTTGCGGCTCGACGGCGCGACGAAGATCGAGGACCGGCAGTACATCACCGAACGCTTCAATGCGGACCCGCGCGTATTTTGCTTCATCTCTTCGTCGCGGTCTGGCGGTGTGGGGATCAAGTGAGTGGATGTTTGTGGCATCTGGGATGTTCGTGACTAATGACGCGGGCAACAGCTTGACTGGCGCTGACACGGTCATTTTCTACGATTCCGACTTCAACCCGCAGATGGACCGGCAGTGCGAAGACAGGTAAGCTTTTACGTCGCCTGCATCCTGTGCACACTTTCTGATTGCCTTGCTTTCATTTCTACAGAGCGCATCGCATTGGTCAGATTCGCGACGTCCACATCTATCGCTTCGTTTCCCAGCACACCGTCGAAGAAGCCCTCTTGCGCAAGGCCAACCAGAAGCGCTCACTAGACGCTCTCGTCATCCAACGGGGCGCGTTCGACTGGAGCGCGTTGCTCGACGACACCAGCACCTCGGGTGCGCTTGTGAACGCCCTGGGCGAGTACGAAGACGTCGAAGACGCAGCGGCGGCGCGCGTTGCTGCGAGAGAAGAGATGCTGCTCGAGGATGACGACGCTGCTGACTTCGGCGGGGAGAAGGGGAACGCGGGGACGGAGACGCCCGTCGCACCTACCCCTGTGCAGAAGACTCTGACCATGTTTTCCGAGGCTACCGCGGACACGCGGGAGGCTGCTCCGACCGAAGAGGATGCTGTGGTGACGGAGGTCGCCACGGAGGCCGGCGAGGGGGCCGGCGAAGACGAAGACGAAGACGAAGATGAGGAAGGCCGCACGATTGACGACTACATGATCGATTTCGTCAGCTTCGACGCCGACTTCTTCGAGGAGTGGAGTATGTGAGCGGGAGCGTGAAGTGTCTGTATTTGCCCGATCTCTTGTTACTGGTTGTGCTGTGGTCTTTGATGCATTTGGGCTTTGCTTATCACGTGTAGACTGTGTTATCCCCCGCTTTCGCGATAATGTATGATGTCACCACCAGCTCGGATCCGTTTGCATCCGCTTGCACACGCACTCAATGGCACAGTGTCCTGATCTACTTCCGTGCAATGGAGGCCGGTACGGATGCCATTCCGGGCGTACAATGTGCATGGGCAGAGGCGCCGGCGTTCGCAGCGGACGCCGATCGAGACCACTCCGGGCCGTCCTGAGCCGGCGGGCACTGGGCGTGCCAGCTGTGGCAACGGTTCGCGCCTGTCCGAGATGCAGCTTGGCCAACGATTTTCTTGACGACTGACGAGGGTCTGGCACATGTCGCAGGTAAGTTTCTTTGCATTCTGGGTGTACCGAAACATTCAAACTACCGCTTCTCAGCCTGCTGAACTCAAGATGCGCGCCAATGAGGGGCACACAAAGAGCCCAGTTCAGCATGTAAGTCTCCCCGCGGAAAGTCATGGAACCGCCACTCATAGCCAAACAAACACCACCAGATTCCAGAGCAGCAGCACTTTCGATCTCCAGTACTTCGTGTCCTAGGTTGCTCAGAACTTATCCTGCATATTGTGTCACCACATCACAACGGCCCCTCAACACGCAAAACTTTGGCTGTCATGGGACGCGTTTCCAAGGATATCAGCAGCCTAGTTCTCCCCCGTCTTTGGCACACTCTAGACAACCTTAGTCCGCTGCTGTTGTTGCTCCCCGGCTCTGAACGGACCCTTGTTCGCCATGTGTTCATGGTAGGTCTATATACCGGAGAGTTGAGCTACCCGTTCACACCCACTAATATAACGTTACAGCACGTTAAACTACATAAAAACCCCACCGAACGAGATTGGGAGCGCTTTGAACTGTACGCCCGACACGTCCGGCACATCTCAAGCATATTTTACTCCGCCGAAGTGGATTGGGACATATTCTTCCCGCGCTACAATCGCGAGCACCCCATTCTTCCCAACCTCCTTCGTTCACCATACCTCGATCTTTCGCTTCCATTCCCTATCATCTCTGCCTTGCTACCTTCGACCCTCCAGCAAGTCAGTTTTACGCCAGTGAACAACAAGATCTGTGCGTCTCATCAGAGACATCAGCTACGAAACGTCCTCAGCACTCTCGTCGTCAGTGCACGTAACATCTCCCGGATACAACTGTTGTATAACAGTCCAGCAGTCGAAGATCTCGCCCCTCTTCAGCTACTACCGTCGTTGACCCAGCTCACCCTCAACGGACTCGTCGATGTTAGCGTCTTGCCCGGACTTGGACGTGTGGTGAACCTCCGAGATCTCCGACTTCATGGCCTCCGTTTTAATCCCCGCTTTGACTGCAAGACACTCCATGGGCTCTTTCTGGCCCTCGATAATCTCTCTGTGGGGGTGGAAACCGGAAAACTCCACCAATGTGCAGACATCATTCAAGTTGTATCCCCTCCTTTGCTACGCCTCCTTACCCTCAATACAACGGCCACACCCGAATGCATGGAACGATTCACGAATTCCTCATCTATGCAACATTACATGGACAAGCACATATCACGCATTCTTTCCCACGTCCCGAAGACTCTTGAATGCATCGCTTTGGATATTCAACAGGACACAGAAAAGATAGGAGGGCCATTCGTGCTGGATACAGCCTTTGTCGCACCCGCTAGCCGACTCCAGCTCCTCACTGAAGTGCGACTCGATATCAACGGCCACGTGTTCATGCTCGATGACGCTTCCTTGGCAAACATGGCGTCCGCTTGGCCACTCCTGCGGCATCTCACGATATACCACGATGGAAGTCGCGAAGGCAGATGGCCCTCCGATGCTAAAGCTCCTTCCGTTCAAGCACTGAAGGTGCTCGCCGAACGCTGTACGTCGCTCACGAAGATCGTCCTCGACTACCATGTCACCCTCAACGGGCTTCCCGAGAGCGTCCACGAAATGCCACAGCGAATGGGGCATCGCCTCAACTATCTCACTGCCGGTATCTTTGGGGACAGGGACAGGGACAGGGACGAGGACGAGGACGAGGACGAGGACGAGGATGTGGACGGAGACGAGGACGTCTACGATGAGGACACGAGCATGCGCCTCGCGCTCTACGTGGACGCGCTCTTTCCGTGTCTCGACTTGCCCGCCTCCCCCTTACGTGCAGACGGCAACGAATCGGAGCCCGGCTGCTTCCCGTTTGGAAATCGGGTTACGAGGCTGCTCGTGATGTTGCAAATGTCCAGAGGACGCGAGGTGCGTAGCGGTGAGATGCCCGCGCCCATGTAGGATGTTGGGGCCGTGGATGCTCATCAGCACGACTTATCGGCCTCTCGAACGCAACTTTGACCTCCCCTGATACACACGAGCCCCATGGTAGCCCCCTTCGGACAACTCCCTCTCCCCTCACCCCTCGCCTCGCCAGCCGCATCCTTCAACGCCATCGGGACGATACAGAACCCCACACTCCTCCTTGTACACGAGAAGCCGGACTGAGAACGACCTCCCCACGGCCCTCGGCCCCTCACAGCCATCGCTCCACCCTCGCGCCCGCGCTCCGGGTGCGCTGTACATGCTCGCCTTTGCCTTCCCCCACACGACTTCCATCGACCGACCCCTACCGCACCCCAGCGGGCTTTTGGAACGACATCGAATCTATTCAATAACCACTTCTGCTTGACCTCCACCTCCACGTGCCGTCTATGGCTATGTCTCCTCATTCAAGGCCAGCATGCGCCTCCTTTGGCGAAGGCTCGCCGGCGTGACTGCAGCTTGTCTCGGCTCGGGGTGCGACGCGGCGGGTTCGAGCGACGGACGAAAAATGCCGACGGTTTTTCTGCACACGCATTTGAGCATCCCCGCGCGATGTGCATCCGAGTCCACTCACGACATCCTCGTCGCATCGTCTTCCGCTCGGCCGTCGTACCTCCCCTCATCGACGCGCCCTTGGATGCCTCTCAGAGTTCTCTCTCCCCTCCAACTTGTTGTCGCATCCTCTGTCGATGTGCCGCCAGCCACGTCTTAATGGCTCCACGCTGTGGGAACGTTTACGTTGTGTATGGCGTCTGTCTATCCTACTTCTCGTCCTGGAAGGCCGTGTCCACATACATAAGAAGGCGCCGTTGATGAAACATGACACTCGTGCGATTCGTTCGTTCCTTGGAAAGAGGGAAGTCCGTTGTGAGAGAGATGCATCCTATGCGTTCGAAGAGCTACAGACGAAGAAGGGTCCAATGGGTATGCGACAAAACAACAGAGAGCATTGACGAGATGATGATAGATAGTGGAGAAGGCAGTGGGGTCATGAAGCGGTGGTACAAACAGTACAACAGACGGCTGAATGCACATAGTACAACACGTGGGGAGGGTGAAGGGTCGGAAGCGACAGGGGGTGAATTGAGAGCATCCAGCGCTCGACAGCCAGGTCATGAGCTCGTGTAGTCGAAGTCGGGGAACCGGTCGCCATACGGGTCTGGGGTCATCTGCCCATACTGTGACGCCGCGTTTTCCTCCGGATAACGCTCAAATCTAGAGGGTAGCGTTAGCAATCAACGCCACACATATATCCAGAAACGCCGCCACTCACGCGCTGGCATCACCGTCGCTCGCGATCTTGGGCAGGTATGGCGCCGTGATTTCACGGTTGAGTAACTTCTTCCAGTCGACCTCCGCGAACCACGGATGGCGAACACTCACCCGCGCCGTGTAACATGTTCCCGAACCGCTTTGAAGGGTCGCGCTCCATGAACTTAAGAATAAGGTCCGTTGCGTTGGGATGGAACGCCGGCCACTTGACGCACGACGGGCCCTGCGCAATCTTCTCGTAGAGGACGACAGGAGAGATGTCGGGTTCATGGAAAGGGGCAGGCCAGAGAGCATCTCGAAGATGAGCACGCCAAGGGCGTACCAGTCTACGGACTTGTTGTAACGCGCGTTCCCAATGATCTGCAGGCGAAGTCAGTACATGCAAGACGAATAGATAGGGGGAAACGAACTTCGGGTGCGAGGTAGTCTGGGGTACCGCACAGCGTCCAAACGGTAGTGTTACAGTATTTTGCGAAGCCGAAGTCGGCGATTTTGATATGACCGTCAAAGTTCAGGAGGATGTTCTCGGGCTTCAGGTCACGGTAAATGATATCTTGCGAGTGCAAATAGTTCAAGGCGAGCGCAACTTCTGCGGCATAGAATTTTGCTACCGGGTCGGGGAACCGCTGCACGGAGATCCTGAGTGGCTGCATGTGCGCGAACGCAGGGCTGCTTACGTTTGATCTCCGGAGGAGCGTGAAAAGCTCGCCACCCGGCACAAAGTCCATGACCATGTACAAATTTGCAGTGTCTTGGAACGCGCCCCAGAGGTTGATGATGAACGGATGTTGCACCGCCTTGAGCATCATCTGCTCGTTGCGGGTATGCGTTTCCTGCTTCATGCGCACGATCCGTCTTTGCTGAGTACCTTGATCGCGTAGAAGCGAAGGTTGTGTTTGCTGCGCACTGTGGGATACGCGCGTCAGCCTGGTGCGTATTGGAGATGTGGCGCATTAAGTTGCGGCTTAACTCGCGCATCATATCTAAGTAGTTGGGGAATGGATGCTTAGGTTGTCCGAACAGCATACCGCTGATCAGATCGCTCGCTCGAGCACCCGTGCGAGATTAAGCTGAGCAGTGCTCAGCGAGTCGCCCATCGCTCGACGACCATTCATCCTCCGCAAATCGCGACCAGCGACGACCTTCGCTTATCGATACAACGAAAAGACACTGCCCAGCTTTGCAAACCGTTTGATCATACCGCCATCCAACCTTCAGTTACCCCTCTCCCTGGTCCTCGCCAACCCTCTCTTATATCGCCTCGCAGCCGCAAATGAAGAGCATACACTCACCTAGATGCACACGGCCGAAGCTCCCGGTGCCAAGGGTGCGTTGGATGATAAAATCGGAGAGACGGTACGCGCCCATCGTGCGGCGGACCTGGACGGTGGCCGGCTCCTCTGCCCGGCGGGGACGGCGGGTGCTGCTGCTCAGACTGGTGCTTGACCCATTCGTGCAGCGAGGTGCGCTCGGTCGATATCGACAGGCGCGTCTCGTGCGAGAGCGTGGACTGGGTGTAGGCGGAGGAGGTGGCCGAGGCGGAGGACGAGGACGCGGTGTCGCCGTGGTTGCGGAGGTGGAACTTGGACGCCATGCGCTTGATCATCTCTGCGCGCGGCGCGAGAGGGAGAGGGGGTTGGGGCGGAGAGAAGAGGGGCCGTGGAGGGGTGGGTGCGCGGGAGGGGAGGAGATGGGATGGGAAGGAGAACAAGGACGGGCGATGGAGGCGACGGTCATTGTTCCTCGCTGGGCGTCCGGTCTGTCCCCGATGCAATCTTTGTTTGGCTGCCACTGCCGCTTTTGTTCTCGCTGTGCACACAGTCGCGACCATCGTGCGCCCTCTGCGAACGCGAAACTCGAGTGCGGCCGCCCCCGACATACTTATCCTATGTTCAACTGCGAAACATTACAGATAACCGCCCTGTGATCATACCTGACCAATTGTCACGTGCACTGACCGGCATCTTGCGGCCCGGCTGAAGTGCTCAGACTACGAGTCGACATTGAAATCAGCAGCCAGACAGCGCCTCTCCCCCGCACCACCAACTCTCGCTCGTCTTCTGCTCGCCGCACGAATGAGCAAACCGCCTCCAGCAGCACTTCATACCCCCGGTTTTGCGCACTATGGCATCGCTTGGTCGCCCTTCCACAACGGCCGGATTGCCATCGCCTCCGCTGCAAACTATGGACTTGTCGGGAACGGGAGGCTGCACCTGGCCTCCCTAGGACCGGGTCCTCCTGGGATGCCCTCCATCAACTTGGATCATCTGTGAGCCCTTCCCGCTCTAGGCGTCTACGGCACCTGAGCGTCCCAGTTATGAGACGCAGGATGGCCTGTATGACGTCGCGTGGTCAGAGATACATGAGAACCAACTGGTGTCGGGGTCCGGAGACGGGTCAATCAAGCTGTGGGATGTCATGGTCAAGGTATGTCGCTCGCCCATCGTGCAACATCGGTCTCCAGATCCCAAGTGCCGCAAGCATACGTAGGATCTTCCCATACACGCCTGGCAAGAACACACCCGCGAGGTCTTCTCGGTGGACTGGTCGAACATAAAAAGACCAGTTTATCTCATCGTCGTGGGAAGGCACTGTGAAGCTGGTAAGTTCTCGACTGTCCCTCCGCTCAATCCCTACCCACCTCCGCACAGTGGACACCGAACGACCCCGTTCTCTCACCACGCTCCAAGCGCACACGTCCTGCGTCTATCAAGCCCTCTTCTCCCCGCACCAGCCCGACGTGATCGCGACGTGCTCGACCGACGGCACGGTCCGCATCTTCGACCTCCGCGCACCCGCGTACGCGCCCGGCGCCCCAGGCGCGAACGCGTTCTCCGCGCCCCTGACCGCCGCGGCGCTGACCGTGCCCGCGTCCGGCGGGGAGGTGCTCTCGCTCGACTGGAACAAGTACCGACCCTTCGTGCTAGCGAGCGCCGGCGTCGACAAGGCCGTTAAGACCTGGGACTGCCGTATGGTGAGGCTCGGGCCTGGCTCGGGGGACCCAGGCGCAGGGCAGCCCGCGGTCGGCGGCGTGTGCGAGACGCACCTCGCGGGACACGAGTATGCGGTTCGGAAGGTGCAGTGGAGCCCGCACCGCGCAGACGTGCTCGCGAGCGCGGGCTACGACATGACCTGCAGAGTGTGAGTAGCTTCACTTCTGTGCGGAGCCGTCGTGACGCTGACGAGGTGTCTGTAGATGGACGACGACACCGCCACCCGGGGGCTCTCATCTGCTTGCGATCCACGACGCGCACACAGAGTTCGTGGTAGGGTGCGCGTGGTCGTTGTATGAAGAAGGGCTGTTGGCTAGCTGTAGTTGGGATTGCAGACTGAACGTGTTCCGAGTATAGCGATGAAATCTCGCATCTGACGAGCTGTGTACGAGTACCGAACCTTTCAAACTTCAGCGGACAATTGTCAGTGACTTGTTTGTGGAAATGACAGCACACAAGAGATTGGCCGACCATATTTGCAAGCTCTCCCCTTTTAATACCGTACCGCCCATCTAAAGACGTTAGGACAAAGTGGACAAGCAACACTGTTACCAGTTTCAGCCCAATGCACTTCAGCTAATCAGCCTTTCTTTCGCCAGATCGACACTCTAAATGTACCTAGGAGGAATTGTACCATCGCCCTTCCCGGACCACCATGAAAGTTGATTACCGCCATCAATTTTATCTCGTACAGCTCACCACTGGAGCGTCATCCCGCGAACTCTTATCTTCTTCCACGACAGCGAGGCGATTTCTGAGCTCAAAGCAGGCTTCTGGAGTCGGCGGAGGCAGTCGATATCGCCGCGCTCGACTAGGTTCAATGTTCTACTGCTTCCGTAACAACTTACCTTGCTCCAGCGTCCCCTATGCACCAAAGGCAATCCTGGCATGCGAGCCCTTCGGGCAGCTCGCCGCATTCGCTTACGTCGATCACATGAGCAGGCCATCGACGCACGCCTGTCCTCCCGCACTCGTGGTTCACCTAGGCATGGCCGCCGGGCGATCGACAAGAAAACGAGCTCCGAGAACCACGATCGCAAGGGAAGGTACGGCAATTATAGAGGGCCGTTGCTGCAGTAACGGCCCCCTGTGTCGGGGTGACGGGAACACGGACCCCTATGTGCACACCAATCCAAAGCCACTGATCCCGCCTCTTGCGCTTGCCCAGGCGGTTTTCTTGCTTCGTCGGGGACGGGGAAGGAGGAGGCGGCATCCAAAATTCTACCCCCACCCCCACCTCGCCGCGGGCTTGACGATTGTCTCCGCCGACCTGCGTGCTCCGCCGCGGCGCGCATCTCCCGGGATCGCGTCCACCTCGCGTGTGCACGCTCCGCCGCGGTACCGAACGCGCACGGGGCCGCCACCGCCGCCACCACCACTGGCACGTCGCCCAGCTGACGGCCCCCGCCGCGGCGTGCTCGATTGCCTCCACTCCTCGGCCGTGGCCCCAGGCGCCGCCGGGAGTGCGCGTGCGCGGTTCCGTGGAGGCATATAAGCCTGCAGCCTCCCGATCGCCCTACGCCATGGTCATTTGCGCATCGAACCCGCTCGGCGGCGCTGAGCGCTCGCGAGCTCTTTATGACGCCCCACGCGAACGATCGGGCCTTCCTTTCGGTCTGCGTCCGCGCGCCGGGCGGGTCACTGTGTAACACGCCGTACATCTCCGGTCTCCGGGATAGCCAGGCGGTGACCCGTACGTGCAAATCGCCGGTGTGAGGCCTGCCGGTATAATGAACGGCGCGGACCGTGCACGTCTCGCGTGCCGTAACGGGTTTTGCGTCCGTGGACTCCCCGTACATGGAAGGGAGACTACATACCCGGATCTACTTCGTGATTTCGTGCGTTATGGCATCCCGCTTTGCATGATGGTGGTGCACCGGATGAGGAGAGAGTAGACCGGGCCGTTGCGGGCGCGTGTGATTATCACCGCTGACGGTGAACTTTGTGCATGTGCCTCGCGTCCAAGGTTTGGATGGACAGGCACGGCAGGTGTGGACGG
>NW_025954620.1:0-19352 GCF_022376455.1 Epithele typhae
AGAAGGGGAAAGCAGTAGACAATGGTGCGTGCTTCGGTCACAGCGACTACTGGGTAAATTACGATATAATGAATGCTGGTGATCACCTTAGACTCTGGCCCTTCATCGTCCACTTTGCCCGGCAACGGACAAACGGGGGCTACCGAGGGGATTACCGGCGGGAAGGCAGTTGAGAGTTCGACCAAGAAAACGGTGAAGCCGCCGCAGCAACCCCCGGTATAGTGTATACTCCTGCAGTATTCGCAGTGTGCTAATGGATAGCTTGGTTCCAGCGGCGTTCCACTCGGGCAGTCCAGGTCACTGCAGCCGGTCTAGCGGCCGGGGTCAAGATCACATCAACTCCGCCCGCCGCAGCGCCGGAAGAACCGGCAATGAACTCCGGTGGCTCTTCCGGCAATGATCAGAACTCCAAGAAGGCCCGTCAAAGGTCTGGGACGACCGGGGAGGGTAGCCAAGTACGGAAGCGCACGAAGACCCAGTAACCGTTATTTCATCACATCATCTATCTGTAGTGCCCGTGTTGTATTCGTACACTTCAAAGACCCCGTCCGATGACCGAGTCCATCACCGAACGCATCAGCGACTGAACGTCTGTTTCGGCAGTCGTCGACATCTCCTTCCCACCCCACACCCTGACCATCTCCCGGCGATTGTACCAAGAAATGGCGACGCGAGTGTGCTGGACCTCCGGTACTCCGTGCTCCACGTATTTTGCCAGGATGACGGCCACAGTGCCAGGAGAGTATGGGACCGAGTAGCCAAGACTGCGGAGTCCAAGATACGCCTGGTCGCCATAGTCGCTGACGGTGACCAGGAGATCATACCACAGATGGAAGCTGTTTTGGTCACGATGATACGTGGTCTTCCGGTTCCATATGATCTGCAGCGCAATGCCGGTGACCGGCCAAGGAATGTGTGGGGCGACATATGCGTTCAAGAATTCGGTGATCTTCCGGTACTGGGTAGGCGCGACAATTTGCATCACGGCATCGAGAATGGCGCCCACTTCGGTAATACATTCCAGCCATTCTTGAACTTCACGCTCAGCGAAGCCCTTTGAGGGCTGTGGCCCGTTTCGTCCCTGCAGAATATTCTTAGTATTTTCAACCACGTATATAATAACACGTACTCCCTGAGGAACCATCTGAGGTGCCATACTGAGAAGACCAGAGAGAGAGTGGTTGTCGTTCTTGAAGTTCTCCTTCCAGAGTCGCCATGAATCAGTGTTCGGTGATGGCTTGTCAAGAATTGGAGCAAGGCTGTCAGTTGACTGCCATAACTTTGTCTGCATTAAATGTCACTCAGCAATGGACAAGGTATCTCCCAATGTTCCATACCTGCATGTCCTCCGGGAGGAGGTCGGGAAGAACCCATGCGAGAATGACACCCACTGAATCGGTGATGGTAGCTGGGACTTTGATAGCCGGAGGAATGCCGGACTTGTCCATGGGCTCTACTGGAAACGCTTTGTTGAGCCGCTCTTTTTGCTGCTCAGTGGCCACACCGCGGGTCTTCGGAGTCTTATCCATGTAGTCCTCTAGTTTCCAGTCCACATTGTCTGGCCCAACTTCAGCCAGTGTCCACTGAATGAGAAATTGAGGTTCCTCACATTGGCAGCTGCACGCTGCGGAAATGCGATCGGCAGCTCGAACAACAGCAGAAAATAGTCGGTGTTCCAGCCGAATGGGACAGGATATCTCGCAGAAAGGGTAGATCTTGTCGCTGGCGTTGTAACGCAAACACGCGGCCAACGCATCTTGCATGGTGTGGAGAATGAGAATATGAAGCTCACTACCAGGTCTACTGTTGTTGGTGTGGGACATGATTGCACGGATGAGATCTGAGAGTGGACATGTTCTGAGCCTCAACTGATCTTATGATAGGACGTGGCCTTCATCTGACGTCTTCTATCTGTGCTGTCGCTGAATGCCGGTCGTCGCGATTCTAATCAGATCAACCTTTGCACGAACACCGATTATGAATTTGGCCTTCGGAAATGCGAGCGTACACCGGTGTTCCATGCCGGCAGTCACATCGGTACTGCATGGAAGAGATCGGTATTGACCGGTATCACCGGTAATGCATGTCTCTGTAGTTCGTGCCAACACTTAGAGCATTGTACCCTCCCGACTGTTCAACGCATACAACACGAGCGCAGAGGCGATGTATATGCCGCTCACTGGAGTGTTTTCAAAACTGTAGCAACCAAATGCCGAACGACGTCATACACAAAAGTTCGGTGTTACCGTCATACACACTTTTGTGTGCCACAGATTGCTTTTACATCCCACATGTCGTGGAACGGACTCTGGACTCGCCCTACGTATTATTTTTCGTCTTTTCCTTGCCTTTTCTCTGCCTGCTACTATATTGGAAGGTTGTTCCCGCGCTTAAGCGCCCGTATCGCGGACTCTCTTAGCACTTGCACTTCGTGTCCTAGCCCTCATCTCGACCTCTTGGTCTTTGTGGGCTAGGTGAGTATCTCGATTGCCTGTATGTATGTAGAGCTATGTTAACTTGGTCTTTGTGGGCTAGACATCCCTCGTGTGACTCTAGTTTGCGCCTGCTTTGCGCCTAGTGCCGGCAACGCCTCTGCACCACTACATCGAGGTCATCCAACCTCCATCTACACCCATCCACCCCTCCCTCTCCTCCGATTGGCGTTCGCGGCCCGCTCCCGCGTCATTAGGTCGAGATCTAACCAGTGAGTGCTGGCATCAAAGCATCGGATCGCCCCCACTCGCGCAAGCATCGTCCCCACCCTGTGCCACTCGCCCCGCTCTTCCCCTACCCTGCATACCTGCCGGAGTTATAAGGCTCTGAGCGTATCGCAGTCTCCCTGGGTCTGTTGAGCTCGAGTATCACACTCTGAGAACACTACCCCGCTCCCGGCCGACGACTCTATCCGCGCAGTTGGTCATCCCAACTGATTGGCTGCCCGGAAGCCTCAATAGGTGTTCACTTCCCCGGAGCGTATCCTGGTTCCTAGAGCACGGTGGCTTGCGCAGGTCATCAGCACGCGGTTGACACTGAAGACAACCGGCACGTCCACATCGTCCGCAACGAGCGAAACGACCTCCTCTGGCGAGAGTGCGACAACCAACCGTGTCCTCATATCCGTACCCCTGTCACCTACACGACCCGCAGGGCTAGATTCGACGAGACCCACACTCCTATCCCACCCCTAGTCATGGATGCCCAGCAGTTTCAGGCCCTCATGCAGGCCCTCACCGCGAACCAGCAGCAGTTGGTTGCCGGACAGGCCAACCTTACGCAGGCGGTGACAAATCTGGCAACCGCGTTCCAGAACCTGTCCACCACCCTTCCCCAAGCTATGACGAATGCGATGGTGGCTTCTGTTACGTCGAAGTCCGAGTTCCGTCGGGAACGAGGCCTAGATGCCGGGTGGTTATGTCCGTGTGAAGTCTCTTGATGCCGACGCGAGTGAGCACGGTGCACTATTGAGTGGACCGGCGAGCGAGCGAGGTATCAAGGCAAGCAGAGAGTCAATTGGCACTAGGCCTGAGGGACGTAGCTATACAGGAGGTCGAAAGATGGGGAGCGCTATGCTGCGTCGTCCCTCTTATAAGTACAAAGGCCTCGAGGTCACGGTCCGTGAGGGGTGAGGTAACGGTGCGTATACAGCGAGTCCATATGAGTCAGTACGCATCATGGCTACGGCGTGTAAGGAGGTAGGTCGTAGTGAGGTTGCCATGAGGTACGTGCATGTCCGGGACGAGGCTGCGCAGCAGCATGAGGCAGAGATAGGAGTGGTAGTACAGTAGCCCCTGAGGGCACGAGGCGTAGTCCATGATGGAGATGACGAGGGGAAAAGGAAAAGGGGCCGGCGTACGTATGGTGTTCGTAACATCAGCTCCCTCTCCTGTGAGGGTTGTCCCAACCCTCAGTTACTGAAGATGTCGTCGGCGTCGAGGTCGGCGTCTTAACGAGGGCGGTAGCCGATCTGGCGGAGGCGTTCGATCAGATTGACGATCACTTCGTGGACCGTCTCTTCGAGTGACACCTCGGGTTCGCCGTGTAGAGGGATACCCGTCCTTCGGTACTGGCTGTAGTACGTGAGGAAGCGCCGCCAGTGTCCCGCGTCGATCACACGGTCGTCGACGACCTCTTCACAATGAGCATTGCACCATTGAGCCACGACGTTGAGGACATGAAGTTCGAGGCTGAGGCGAATGCCCGGGGCCACGTAGGGGAGGGCTGCGGCGATCCTCAACTCGATGTTCTCGGGTGAATACCGTGCTGGCCAATCGAGCGCGTACACTCCGATGAAGTGGTTGGCGGATAGGTATCCGCGGAGGGCGTAGCGGCTGGTGGCACCTTCTAGGCGGAAGGGTTGGGCGACCGGGTTGTAGGCTCGTAGGAGCTCCAGGCGGGGGGCGTCATCCTCGCCCTCGTGGTCGCTGGAGGAGGCTTCTCCTCCTTCCGAGTCCGCGTCGTTGCCCATGTCCTCATCGTCGTCGTACGGAGGTGGGGCCTGAACTGGCACGACAAGTTCGTAGTGAACCTCGTCGTCCACGTAGTAGTGGGCTACTCGTGCGTTCGGGGACGGCGTGGGTGGTGTCGGGGTAGGAGGGCGAGGAGGTGGGGTGTGAGATCCGCGAGGTCCGAGGGCGGCGATCATGTTGGACAGGGTCAGTCCTGGCGTGGGGGTAGTGGGTTCCTCGTTGTTGTCCTCCTCCTCTTCCGGTGATCCCCATTCTACGGCCGAGCTTTCCATGCCCATCCACCCTCCAGCGACGGCACGTGTCCGGTACTCCTCCTCTTCCCACGCGGCCCTGTTGCGTTCGGCTTCGTTGGGAGTAGGTGATGCGTGTCCGTACCGCATGTAGTCCGTGTGCTGCTTGCGGCGGGGGAGAAGATCGGCGAGGGCGTGTCCCACCTGGTAAGTGGCGAGTTGGCGGACCGTGAGTTCAGCCCCTCGGATGAGGAGGTGCATGGTGGCGCATGCAGCTTGTTGCGCGTTCTCTTTGACTCGTGCTGGTCCGGCCGCCCGGTGTACAAACGTGTTGGCCTTTTGGTGAGTCTGGTAGGCTTCGGTGAAGGTTCGGTAGGTCTCGATGGCATAGGTAGCCCCCGGAATGTGTTCGGTACGGACGCGTACTTGGTCGTGGAGGTCGGGGTGTGCGATAACCCATCCGATGCGGAGGCCGAAAGGGGCTGGGGCGTCGTTGCGAAGGAACGTGACCGGGAGGTGTTGGTACGAGACGAGAGGTCTGTCGGAGATGAACCGGGGGACCGTACGTCCAGTGGTTGAGGTAGTAGGGGTTGCCCATGAGCGGGTGGAGCGCGGGTTGGGAGTGGGGTTACGAGTACGAGGCATTGTCGCAGTGGTACGAGTTGTGAGAGTGAGTCAGATATGGCGAGTGGGGGATGAGGGTTGGCTCATAGTCGATGTTTCTTTTTATATACTCGGAGGACGTCTGGCGCGTTGGTCAGGTGGTGTTCTGGTTCCCATTAGTTTTCTGCTGGTTCCCAGCCCTCCCATGCGACAAGATAATAGAGCTTCGGCTTCGATCTGCTTCCCCGCAGTTTAAGCCGTGCTCATCGTCGTTTCGATTCCCATGGCCTTGTGTAATTCTCTGAATGCTTCTGCTGCGAACTGTGGACCTCGATCTGATATAATTTTGTCGGGGAGTCCGAAACGGCTGAAGACTTGTTCCCATAGGAGTTTGGATGCTCCCATTGCTGTAATGGTTTTTGTGCATGGTGCAAAGATCGCCATTTTGGTGACGTCATGGTTGACGATCACTTGTACTGCATCAAAGCCGTTTGAGGGTGGGAGATCGGTGATGTAGTCCGTGGTGATTACTCCGAATGGTCGTGTATTGCCACTATGCGCGATAGGGATTAGGCCAGGTTTCGTTGGGTGTGTGTTAACCTTGAGTGTCTGGCATTTGGAGCACCCTCGGACGTATTGTGTGATGAAGTTTCGCATTCCGTTCCATATATATTCTCTTCCGACTAGGTTGAACGTCTTCTGAATGCCTGGATGGCCCATTACTGCTGGTTCGTGGTATAGTCTGACTATGTCTCGATAGAGTTCTTCATCCGGAGGGACATATACTCTGTCTTTGAAGAGTAAAAGTCCGTCTTCCTCTGTCCAATCTTCGGGGTTTCCCCACGTTGGTCGTCGAGTTTTCGAATCCTTGGTTGTGAGGAAATGTACTAGGTCTGCATCTCTGGCTTTGTTATTGCGGATTCGTCGTTGTAGTTCGATGTTGATTGTGTTGATGGTGAAGATTTGCTCTGGTAGCATGGCGATATCCTTGTTATCATCCTCCCCTTGTTCATGGTCTGTTCTCCTGGACAGCGCATCCGCTTGTGCTATCGTCTTGCCGGGGTGGTGCTTTAGCGTGAAATGGAACTCATTGAGGTAGCTGTGCCATCGTGCTTGTCGTGTGTTTAGTCTTTGGGCTGCCCTGAAGTACGTCAAATTTTGATGGTCGGTAATGACGTCTATAGGGTATGGTGACCCTTGGAGTAGGTGTCTCCATTCCTTGAATGCTCGTACGATGGCCAGTAGTTCTCGATCGTATATTTGATAGTTTCGTTCCGCTTCTGTGAACAACTTGGAAAGATAGGCGCAGGGGTGCCACAGTCCGTCTGGTCCTTGTTGTCGGAGTACCGCTCCGGTTGCGACTTTCGACGCATCACATTCCACTTGAAATGGTCTGTGTGGATCTGGCATTTGTAGGATAGGTCCGTTGGTGAATCGATTCTTGAGTTCTTGGAACGCTGTTTCGCATTCCTCATTCCACACAAACGGTGTGTCTTTCCTCGTAAGCGCCGTGAGGGGTTTAGCCACCTTCGAGTAGTCCTTGATGAATCGTCGATAGAAATTGCCGAAACCTAGGAATGCTTGTACTTCCTTGAGTTTTTTGGGTGTTTTCTATTCCAGTACTGCTTTGACTTTGATTGGGTCCATAAGGATTTGGTTTGGTCTTATGATAGACCCCACGAATTCGACTTCGGTGACATCAAATTCGCATTTTTCCCCTTTGACGAACAAGTCCAACTCTTCAAGTCGTTTGAGCACTCTCAGCGTTCGTTCATGATGTTCCTTGATATAGCGGGAGAAAATGAGAATGTCGTCCATGTAGATTACGATCCACCCTTCGCGGATCATGTCTTCGAACGAGTAGTTCATCATGCTTTGGAAGGTTGCCGGGGCGTTGCATAGGCCAAAGAACATGACTGTCGGTTCGAATAGGCCGAGAGGAGTGATGAAGGCAGCCTTCCACTGATCTCCTTCTTTGATGCGTACGTTGTTGTACCCAGCCCGTATGTCCAATTTAGTAAAGAAGTTTGCTCCCTTGAGTTTGTCCATGAGATCGCTGATGAGGGGTAATGGGTACGCATTCCGTATAGTGCCTTCATTGAGTGCTTGATAGTCTTGGACAGGTCGTAGTGTACCATCTTTTTTGGTCACGAAGAAGAACGGTGATGCGATGGGTGATTTGGATCTCTTGATGTATCCCTTCTCTAGGTTTTCGTGTATGAACTTCTCTAGTTCACCTTGTTCCGTGAGTGTCAGAGGATAGATCTTGTTCCATGTACAGCTCTTGTTGAAATCAAAATCTGGTTTGAGATCAATCGCGTGGTCCCATGGTCGTGTTGGGGGGAAACGTGCTGCCACCTTCTTTTCGAACAGTTGTCGGTAGTCTTTCACGAAGTCTGGTAGGATTTCGTCTAGGGTTTTCTCTACTTTTGCCTTGCCTGCTTCAATCGCGATTTCTGCTGATTTAGTAACTTTCTGGATTTGGGCGGTCTCGTATAGTCGTTGGATGATTTTGGATGGGTAGTGTGTGAGTCCCTCATCGTCTTCATCTATTTCCAGATAGGCTAATAATCTGTCCTGTACTTCGCCTTGAAGTGGATAACCCCACAGTCTTCCTTCTGGGGCTGGCTGACGTCGTCGTAGCTTGTCGATCTGCTGCTGTTTCTTGATGTGTGTAGCGTCGATAGTTATTCGCCCTGATTCCCAATCGATCGCTGGGTTGTATTTTCTTATCCATGGCATGCCAAAGATGATGTCGTCTCGTCCGATGTTGGCAACATACCAATTTGTTGGCAGTAATTTGTTCTGGAGTCGAAAATGTCCTTCTACTCGGTGGGTGATGTTTCCTGTGCTGTTGATGGAGTCGTCCGCATTTCTGAATCGTATGGGGACGGGGAGTTGGACGGTTGGGAGGTTGTATTTGTCTACTAGTCTTTGATTGACTATGACTGCGTCTGCTCCCGAATCGAGGAGTCCTTTGATTTCGACGGCGATTTTTCCCACTTCCATGTGACCAGAGAGTAAGAGCGCGTGCCTGCGTCGCTCTGTATTTGATACTAGCGTTACATGAAAGCTGGGGGTACTAGGCAAGTCCGGCGTCAATTTGTCTTGCCTGTTCAAAAATCCTGTTCGTCGTCGAATCGTGCTGCGTTTACTTGGACATCTCCGTCACTCTCCCCTTCCTCGGCCTCGTCTTCTATGGTGACTTCTCTGATCTTCTGTTGAGGTTTTCCCTTCTTTTTGTTAGGGCAGAACCTGGCGAGGTGTTTTCCTTTCTTGCAGAAGAAACAGAGTCCCTTAGTCATTAACTCCTTCTGTTCTTCGGCTGAAAGCGCATTGACGTTTATTTCGTCCATTCTTGTAGCCTTGATAACCCTATTTTTGTTCCTGGGTTGTCGGTCGAGTGCCTTGTCCAGCTCTTTCTTGAGCTTCCAGTTGCGGTCTGAGTCCACAGCTCTTCCCATCCATCCTTCGAGATCGGGTGGTGCTGGGAGTAATCCCATGATCTTGTCTCGGATAACTGGTGGCAGTGCTTGCTGGTACCAGCCGAGCTGTGCTTGTGGGTCCGTGATACCCGATTTGCGTATGAGATGGATGAATTCCCCGTTGAGATTGTCGATGGAGTCGAATTGTCTCTTTCCGAGCATTCACAGTTGATTGGCTGCAGCGAAGGCTTCATTGATAGGGGCGAAGGTAACTTGGAGTTTATTCAGGAAGTTGTCCCAGGTTCCGTAGCCTTGTCTTCGCCCTGCCGCGTTCCTAACCCATGCGTTGCGCAGAATAGATGTTTTCCAGACTCCTGCAGTCCCTCCTTCCATGTATGAGAGAGCGGTGGTGATCATTGTCTGATCGTCTGGGAAGTCGATGGGTCGAGCGTCGAACATGAGAAGGAGTGACTCCACGAATGTGTCGAGTTTGTCGCGGGTGCCGTCGAATACTTCTGGTACTTTGACCTTGCCCTTGCCTCTTGATATTCCGAATGGTCCTCCCTGGGGGCCTCCTCCTTGGTATCCATCTCCTCCACCTCCTCCCGGAGGGTTGTTTCCTCCGTCGGGGGGTCCTTGTGGTCTTCTTCTGTCTGGATCCCGTTGTCCCCTTCTGTCGCCTTGAGGGTTGTCATCGTCTGATGGTTCGTCATCTGGGTCTCCTCTTCGGTGACAATGGTGACCTCTTCCTCTCGGATCGTGTCTCTCTGGTATAGGGTTGAGGACGACTGCTTGAGGGCAGAGTGTGATGGTGGCGAGGCTTGCTGCCGATTCTCCTGCATCCGTTGGCCTTCCGATCGCGTAGCTTGGGACTGCTTGTCGGCGGATTCCTGAGAGATGTCGGAAGTGAAAGTCAGCTTGATCCTTTCTTCTTCCATCTTGGCGAGCTTCTCTTTCATCTTGCGTATTTGCTCTTCCATATCTTCGCGCTTTCTTTCAAGCTGTTGTCCTATGGGTTTATTGGTGTCTATCTCATCCTCCGGTGTGGTGAATCCTGACGTTCTCGGAGAGCGAGCTTGATATTGATCCTGGGTCTTGTGCCGTTCCAGTCGGCTCTATTATGGTCTGAGTGGCCATGTACGCTTCTTCTGGGAGTGGTTGTACGTGGATTGAGAAATTGCTCTCGGACTCTCCGGCTGGAGCCTTTTCTCGGGCTCTTGTACTCGGTCCTGTTTCGGTGGTTGGTTCCGACAAATCTGGTAGCGGGGTGATTGCTACGGATAGTGGTGAACTCTTCGGTGTATTCTGACTACTGGACGTTATCCGTCTGGTAGCTCCTATTCTTCCGGTTTGTGGGGCTTTGAAAATCGGTTTCTGTTGGCCGAATACCCTGGTGATGGCTCTTTCCTGTGCTTCGACACAGGCCTTGTATTTATCGTCTGTTCCTGCTGGAAATGTTTGTGGGTTCCAGTATCTAGCGGGGCACCTCGCTGATGTGCAGTTGCTCCACGCTCTGTCGTTGTGATGTACGTTTCTTCCTGTATCGGTATTGAATGCGTGAATTCTATTCTTGCAAGCTGTGTCTGGTTCAGTCATGGAAGTAGTCTTGAATAACTCCTAGCGCAGTTCGGAACTCTTGAAGTTCCTGAAGTCTTCCTAGGTATTCCGGGTGAACGAGGTTGTTGGGTAGGTCAAAGACAAAGTTTTCCAGGTCCTTGATGTCGTACTCGAGCCTTTCTGTTAGGACATGAATGGGAGCGGCAGGGTTCAGGGGAAGCTGGATGTGGTTTGGTGCGTTCTGTGGTGCTTCTGGTACTTGCGGCAGTACGTTGATGATGTTTTCGAGATCGCGCAGGTGACCACCAAAGTCCAAGAAATCCTCTTCGTTGAACCTTGCAAGTAGGAGTGGGTGGTCTGCGAGGATCTCAAAGTTCTGTACCCCTTGTTGCACCGCTCAAGAGAACGTGTGGAGGTATGTGTCCGAGCTTCCGCTGTTCGATGTCGCGACGAGTGTTTCTTCGTGTTCCTCGTTAATAGGTAGAGTGTGACCGCTGCCTTCCTGTCCTGGTCCCTGCAGCTGTGCTGCGTGTCTCTCTTCTGGGGTTGGTGTGAGGATAATGGGGAGTGGGTGTACTCGAGGGGTGTCCTGTTGAGCCTGGGTGTTCTGCATGGACTCCGTGGTGCCTGTTCTTCTATTGCGTTCTGCTATCGAGCAGTTCGCAACCTTCTGTCCTGGTAGATGGGTCCTCTGCACTTGAATAAGTGGAGGGTTCAATCTTTCGACCTAATGTTACGTCGAAGTCCGAGTTCCGTCAGGAACGAGGCCTAGACGTCGGGTGGTTATGTCCGTGTGAAGTCTCTTGATGCCGACGCGAGTAAGCACGGTGCACTATTGAGTGGACCGGCGAGCGAGCGAGGTATCAAGGCAAGCAAGAGAGTCAATTGGCACTAGGCCTGAGGGACGTAGCTATACAGGAGGTCGAAAGATGGGGAGCGCTATGCTGCGTCGTCCCTCTTATAAGTACAAAGGCCTCGAGGTCACGGTCCGTGAGGGGTGAGGTAACGGTGCGTATACAGCGAGTCCATACGAGTCAGTACGCATCATGGCTACGGCGTGTAAGGAGGTAGGTCGTAGTGAGGTTGCCATGAGGTACGTGCATGTCCGGGACGAGGCTGTGCAGCAGCATGAGGCAGAGATAGGAGTGGTAGTACAGTAGCCCCTGAGGGCACGAGGCGTAGTCCATGACGGAGATGACGAGGGGAAAAGGAAAAGGGGCCGGCGTACGCATGGTGTTCGTAACAGCTTCGAACGTCAACACCCAAGCCACGAAGGACGCGACCAAGGTCGCGAACAAGCCCCAGCCGTACAACGGCAAGACCAGTTCGGATGCACGCCGCTTCGTAGCATCCTTCCAAGTCTACGCGATGCAGATGGGCGGCCATCTGAACACTGCCAATGCCATGGGTGGCTTCGATCGCGACGACGCGAAGTGGATCAAGTCTGCTCTCACTCTCCTCACCGATGACGCTGCGATCTGGGCCACCCCCTACCTGGAAACAATCGGTAACGGGCTGGCCATGTTCAACAATGACTGGACGACCTTCAGAGTGGCGTTCAAAACGCGATTCGAGAGGGCCGACGAGGCAGTCGACGCGAAGGCAGCCCTGCAGGCCCTGCACCAGCGTAGCCTCTTTGTCGTCGAGTACTACACGCGGTTCAATGAGCTCGCGGACAGGACCAGCTACAGCCAGACCGACCTCCGCGACGGTTCTATGAACACCTCTCTTCGGAGATCAAGGACGAGCTGGTGCATACCGCTCGCAACACTTCTGCGCTCCCCGACCTCGTTCAGGTCGCTACAGACCTCGACATGCGCATTCGCACACGCAAGGCTGAGCGTGCGCGCGAACAGGGCAAGTCTGTTGTGACTCTGTCCGTTCCTTGTACCGCCACTGGGCAGTTCGCATCTGTGGCAACTCCCTCGACCATGCGCACCTCCCGCGACCCCGACGCAATGGACATTGATGCTGTCAAGCTGAGCGAGTTCAGGCGGTCGATGAACGGCAGGTGCTGGGGCTGTGGTGCGACTGACCACCAGAAGAAGGATGGCAACCACTCGAACAAGACTTGTCGCTGGTGCGGAGGCCGTGGCCATCACGAGAGCGTTTGCCAGAGCAAGGCACTGGGCAAGCCACGCCTGAGCGGTCAGCAGCGCGTTGCAGCTACCACCGAGGACAGCCCGGTCGCGTTGACCTCAACGGCGAACTCCAATGTGCAGGGGATCAACGCAATCCTCGAGCAGATGCAGCAGATGACGGAGCAGCAGAAGATCCTCCGTGGCGAGCTTGAACTGCTCCAAAAGTCTTTTCCGAACGGGCCCGCTTAAGAGCTGCGGCAGCGGCGCCCCCACCAAAGGTCTCTTCTTCTTCGTTCCCTGAGTCTATCCCTAGCGCGTACGATACAGTAGATAGTTGTACGATACCTGAAGCAAATCGATCTGGTTCGCACTTCCGCACTAGCGTGATAGCAAAAGGAAACGATAAGAGTGTTAAGACCGCAGCAATGATTGACTCTGGTGCGACTTCGCTTTTTGTTAGTAAAAGGTTCATAGATAGGCATGGTATTTCGGTGCACCCGTTGTTCAAGGAGATCACAGTGCACAATATCGACGGTACAAAGAACAAAGCAGGAAGTATTACGCATTTCACAAGGCTTACGTTAGGTATGGGTACATATAGCGAACATCTCAATTTCTTGGTTACAGATCTGGGACCAGAGGACATGATTCTTGGCTTGCCTTGGTTACGTACGGTGAATCCAGAGATATACTGGGAGAAGGGAGAAATGCGGATTGAGACGGACGAGGAGGAGGAGGAACGGCCTGCGTTCGAGCGCATCAACGCGAACCGGGCACAGCGACGGAAGTGGCAGAAGGCAGGAGTGTTGGAGGATGCGAGGGAGGAGGTGTGGTGTGCGGCGGGCTACACCTATTCGACGCAGCTGGCAGAGGCTGCCAACAAGGGGAAACCTCAGAAGACGTTCGAGGAGATGGTCCCGGAGGAGTATCGACGCCACGCTAAGGTGTTCTCCGAGGTTGAATCAGAGCGTCTCCCTGAGTCGAAACCTTACGACCACGCGATCGACCTCAAGCCTGATGCGCCTGAGTCGATCCGCTCCAAGGTTTTCCCCATGCCTCTGAACGAGCAGGAGGAGCTTGATCGGTTCCTGGAGGACAACATGCGCAAGGGATACATCACACCTTCTAAGTCCCCCATGGCGTCTCCAGTCTTCTTTGTCAAGAAGAAGGACGGGAAGCTCCGGTTAGTACAGGACTACCGGAAGCTGAACGATGTCACCGTCAAGAACCGCTATCCGCTTCCTCTCGCCTCAGACATCGTGAACCGGCTGCGGAAGCGAAGTACTTCACCAAGTTCGACGTGCGCTGGGGTACCACAACGTCCGGATCAAGGAGGGTGACGAATGGAAGGCTGCCTTCGTCACTAACCGAGGGTTGTTCGAACCCAAGGTTATGTTCTTCGGGCTCACCAATTCGCCAGCCACCTTCCAAGCGCTGATGAATTCGATCTTCGCGGATCTCATTGCGCAGGGCAAGGTAGCGGTGTACCTGGACGACATCCTCATCTTCACGACACCTAGAGGAGCACCGTCGACTGGTTCACGAAGTACTTCAGCGGTTTGGAGGAGCACGACCTCTACCTGCGCCCTGAGAAGTGCGAGTTTGAGCGGGAGGAGGTGGAGTACTGGGGCTGGTGATCCGTCAGGGCTCGGTCAGCATGGACCCGGTGAAGGTCAAAGCCGTGCGCGACTGGCCAGATCCTCGTAACCTGCGAGATCTGCGCGGTTTCCTTGGATTTGCCAACTTCTATCGTCGCTTCATCAAGGACTTTGCTAGGCTGGCTCGTCCCTTGAACGACTTGACGAAGAAGGACGTCGCGTGGACATGGGAGTTCGCGCAGCGTCAGGCATTCCGCGCGCTCAAGGACGCCTTCATCAGCGAACCGGTTTCGCTACATGGGCACCACATCGACCACCAGACTTGAGTGGACGCTTCTGGATTCGCAACAGGTGGTGTTCTGCTCCAGAAGCTCCCCGACGGCCTATGGCACCCGATAGCGTTCCGCTCAGAGTCCATGTCGGATGCAGAGCGCAACTACGAGATCTACGACTGAGAGCTTTGGGGATCATCTGAGCACTGGAGGACTGGCGCCACTATCTGGAGGGCCTTCCAGATCCCTTTGAGATCATCACGGATCATCGGAACCTCGAGTACTGGCGTACTGCTCAGCATCTCTCACGGCGGCAAGCGCGATGGTCAATCTGGTTGGCACGCTTCGACTTCGTCCTCACCCACAAGCCTGGGAAGACGAACACGCAGGCAGATCCTCTCTCGCGTCTCCCCACTCATCAGGTCACGGACGCAGAGGACAACCAGGAGCAGGTCGTACTCAAGCCAGAACGGTTCGCTCAGCTAGCTGCAACCATCTGCAGCGACACCGATCTGCTCGAGCAACGCATCCGTGAGTGCACCAAGCGCGAAGTGGAGGTTAGAAGCGGGCTTGCGGCGCCCTCGCAGGATGGCAAGTGGAGTAGCCGAGTGGGAAGAGCACGGGGCCTGGTGTATCATGAAGGTCGCCTATACGTGCCGGCCGACCCAGAGCTCAGACGAGAGGTTCTTCGGCGATGCCACGACTCGGTCACAGCTGGACACCCTGGACGCAGCAGCACCCTTGAGCTCGTCAGCCGACACTACTGGTGGCCTGGGATGGCGCTCTTCGTGGCCAAGTACGTCGCAGGCTGCGAGCGCTGTCAGCGCTACAAGCCAGCTCCACATCCACGCTCCACCCTGCATCCGCACGACGTCCCTGAGGCCCCCTGGAAGGTGGTGGGAGTAGACCTGGTCACTGGGCTCCCAGAGTGCGAAGGGTTCAACGCCATCGCGGTGTACGTCGACCACTATAGCAAACAGTGTCACGTCCTCCCCACACGCGACAGCGTCGACGCTGCTGGCATTGCAGACCTGCACTACCGCGAGATCTTCCGCCTACATGGTGTCCCTCGGAAGATTGTGTCGGACCGTGGTCCCCAGTTCGCCGCTCGCGTGATGCACGAACTCTACGGCAAGCTCGGCATTGAACATGCACTCACCACCGCGTACCACCCTCAGTCTAACGGACAGACCGAGCGAACGAACCAGGAAGTAGAGCAGCACTTGCGCCTGTTCGTACGCAAACGGCAAGACGACTGGGTACGCTATCTGCCAACAGCCGAGTTCGCGCTGAACAGCCGAATCCACTCTGCGCACAACCACACCCTTCGAGGTCATGTACGGGTACAAGCCAGACTTCACAGTACCAGTGGGAACAGAGACTCGCTTCCCTCGTCTCGAGGTCCTAGAGGCATGCACCAAGCATAGAAGGACATTGAATCAGTGCTGCGCGCAGGCAAGGCGAAGATGAAGGTCACTTCGCAGAGGAAACCCCTCGTGATCGGAAGGCGTTCGAAGTCGGAGACAAGGTTGGCTTAGCGCAAAAGACATCAGTTGCACCAGGCAACGCGCAAGCTTGGTGTCCGGAAGCTGGACCCTACAAGGTGGTCGAACGTGTGGGTGACCTAGCCTATCGTCTCGAACTCCCACCCACGCTCAAGATCCACCCGGTCGTACATGTGGATCGGCTGTCCAAGTATGGAGGGAACGAGGTGAACGGGCGACGAGCACCACCGCAGAGCCAGTGGAAGTAGGAGAGGGGGAGTACGAGGTGGAGAGGATTCTGGAAGTTGGTTCTTCAACCGCCGGCTTCAGTTCCAGGTGCGGTGGAAGGATATGGAGAGGGTGACGACTCGTGGGAACCAGCGGCGAATGTCGCCAATGCCCCAGAGAAGGTTGCAGAGTTCTACGAGCGCAATCCCAACGCCTTGCAAGATATCTGCGACTCTATTCGCCGCGCTGCCGTGGAGGAGGGTCGAGCACCCTGAGCATGCAGAAACAGAGAAGGAAGACTGGCAGGAGGGGAGGATCATGTCCATCGGACGGATGGGTTTTAGGAGGGGGGTAATGTCATGGAACGGACTCTGGACTCGCCCTATGTATTATTTTTCGTCTTTTCTTTGCCTTTTTCTGCCTGCTACTATATTGGAAGGTTGTTCCCGCGCTTAAGCGCCCGTATCGCGGACTCTCTTAGCACTTGCACTTCGTGTCCTAGCCCTCATCTCGACTCTTGGTCTTTGTGGGCTAGGTGAGTATCTCGATTGCTGTATGTATGTAGAGCTATGTTAACTTGGTCTTTGTGGGCTAGACATCCCTTGTGTGACTCTAGCTTGCGCTGCTTTGTGCCTAGTGCCAGCGACGCCTCTGCACCGCTACATCGAGGTCATCCACTCTCTATTACACCCATCCACCCCTCCCTCTCCTCCGATTGCGTTCGCGGCCCGCCCCGCGTCACGCACGAGTCCTTCAGTACACCGGATGCCGCTCACGCAGCCTACAGAATATGCATCCTCAGAGTCGTCCGACCGTGCACCTGCTTTGAGACGCCAGCGGTGGCCACACCGAGCGATTCCAATTTGCGTGTGAGAGCAGGCTTCAAAGAACGATTACAGCTTGCTCACCTAGTACGACTGATGATCGGCCCACTCTGCCGCTTGCTCTTCGAGCTCGGCAGCAAGGCGGCTTCGCAACGACAACGAGAGTCCGTGACTTACCTCTTGTATGGGTGCAGCACCGGTTGTCGCGCTGTGAAACAACCCCGACAGGGTGGCGATGTCGTATGCCAGTCAGCATAAGGTAGAACTCAACAATAATTAGCTTACCGGGCCTCGTCGTACAGACGCTGTCGAACCATAGTAGTCAACTGGGGATTGATCGCCATCCAATCTCGTATCTGGGTGAGATATGAATTGATTGCAAACCAGTCGAGGACGGTGTGCTACCACGCGGAGGGAAGGATTCTGAGGGACGAAGTGGTGGGGAGTTGCAATGAGGGTTGAATGAACGGGGTTGGTGTACCAAGGGAGCGTGGCTGGGAGTTGGAGCGTCGGAGCTTCTTAGGTGGAGGGCGAGCTTCAAATATTCCACGAGACTCGAACTATTACAGAACATATTGATTAGCTATTATCAACTTAATAATGGGAAGACGAGTCAGCTTACCATCGACTTGTGCCTGCGCTCCTCAACAACATCCGCATTCTCTTCTTCACTCTCATATGAGTCATCTTCAGAGCTGCTATCGCCTGGTCCTGAGAGCGAAAATGTGAGGTTTTCGCGCACATGCAATGGGCTTTCACTTACCGGTTTCCACGAGTTGCTTCCCTTTGAGTCTCCGAAGCTCGGCTTCAAGTTGGGCCTTGTCACGCATGAGGGAGGCTACATCTTGGAGTTCTTTGTCCCGGTCTGTGTTTAAAGTCGCACTCGTCACCCAAGAGCCATTTCACAAAATAGTAGGGGAGGAGACTTGCCGTTCTGAGCTTGCTTCTGTGTCCGGGTTCGGGGACGAGACGACTTGCGCGCCAATTTTGCATTCTTGCCTGCTGGGTGTGCGTCTGACGGCTCCACTCCCTCGGGTTGTGCCGGGTTGTCGGTGAGGTCTTTACGGGACTTCTTTTGGGGGGCATGGAAAGAACCGGAGAGGCAATGGACGGCAAGAGAGGAGGTGGTGGAAGAGAGCATATTAGTGCCACGTCGGAGATCTGAGTCGGAGGTGGCCAGAGCGTGGGATATTTGCAGTCAACACCGCTGCAGAGGTGCGATACACGGCGAGTCAGCGCTTGATATTTATTCAGCAAAAATCCCTCTCACCTCTCCATCGTCGCCATCGTCCCCTTCATTTCAACGTCATTCTCCGCCGTTTGGTCCCATGCCGATCTGTCCATACTGCAACGATTATCTGCGGACCGAACAAGGCCTCAAATCACACATCCAGCTCAAGGAAGCATGTCGACTCACTGATGAACGATCTCGTCTCCCACCCCACTTCACGGTTGCCAGAATGAGCCCTCTGAACAGCGTGAAGAATGGAATGGCTTACCGGAGCGATGGGGCGACGGTGGCTTCTCCAGCGAATCAGACTTCATGGATGTCGACTCTATTCCCGATCCACTGCGCATGCCCCCTTCAATGCCAGTTCCTGGGCCGTCCCAACCGCATCAGCAACCGGCGCACACACAACCCTTCGACCCGACGAGGAAGGCAGCAACGACGGCTTACCTCAAGAGCTCTGGGTGGAGGACTTTGCCGAACCCGGGCTGGAGCATGCGGGAGCTCCATTGCGCCTGGGAGAGACGTTGTTTGAAGCCTATCGAAAGGCCTGGCTGGCTGAAAATCCCGACGGTTAACTCTCGCAGTGGGCACCTTTCGAATCGGAGGATGAGTAGAAACCTGGCGAAGTGGCTGATGGCATTGGGGGCGAGTCAAGGAGCGATTGATGACTTCCTCAAACTCCAAATTGTGCGATTCCATTCTCTTCGTTTCACCGATAGGTGCTGACCCGTGTTGTGCTGCAGATCAAGAACCGTACGAAGCCCTCATTTGTCAGCAGTTACAAGTTCTTTCAAATGATAGATGCCTTACCCCGTTTTGCGAACTGGAAAGTGGAGACGTTTGAGCAGACCGGTGACTTGGTTGATGAGGAAGGCGGCTTACTCAAGAGGTCGCGTTCCTCTGGAAGCGGGACCCGGTGGAGTTGACTCGTGAGTTGATGGGGAATCCACTCTTCCAAGAACACATCCACTTTGCGCCAAAGAGGGTGTTTGCGGATGCGGAGGGGAAACAGCGTGTCTACAAGGGGATGGAGACAACGGATTGGTGGTGGAATACTCAGGTGAGCATGCTCCAATAACATGATAACACGAAAAGGACAACTCACATGGTGAACGTCTGTAGCTTCGACTACGGAACGGTGCCACGATTGCTGCTGTCATCATCTCCTCAGACAAGACGACCCTCTCGAGGATGAGTGGAGACAAGATGGGCTGGCCAGTCTACGTGTCAATAGGCAACATCGACAAAGAAGAGCGCCGTCGACCCAACTCCCATGCCACCGTCCTCCTCGGCTACCTGCCCACAAACAAACTGGAATGCTACTCACCTCGAAGATGCTCCAATGAGCTGCAC